>NW_010556032.1:391-5321 GCF_000687285.1 Phaethon lepturus | reverse complement strand
TTCCAACCTAGTGATTCTCTGATTCTGTGAACACAATGAATCACAGCTCCAAACTACTTAGGGATATAAATGCTATTCAACATGCTCTAAAGACAGTTTTTGGGGAAAAAAAAATATTATTTAGGTAGCATGCTGTAAGGGTAAATAAAAACTGGAACACACTTCCTCTGGAAGATTTGAAATCTCCAGTGCAGAAAATTTTGAAGAGCAGGACAAACACCTGCTGGGACTAGTTTAGGAACGGGCAACTGTAACCTCTGGGACAGAGACTGTCACTGTGCCTGTGTCCAAAGCAGTAAGCCAAACCATATCACATCACAGACCTGACCATTACCATTTGGTCATCTCTACTGAATCTATTTAAAGCACAAAATCTGCTTCTGGCACATTTTAGGCACAGGCCTATAGGCACTCTCCCAAGAATTCCCAGGCACAGCTGATGAGATAAAATGGACTGGGGACCATTCCCATGGCCAGCTTAGATGTAGACACCTTTTAAAGGTAAAGAGAGCTTTATGGAATAGAAGCGAACAGATGTTGCTAGCTGGTCTGGCCACCAAGAACAGACTTCAGCACCGTTTCATTCACTAGCAGGGTGCCGTGGCTTAACCCCGCAGGTCGTTAAAACAGCCACCCAGCCGCTCCCTCGCAGCCCGTCCCGCCAGCGGGATGGGGGAGAGGATCAGACACAAAAAAAAGAGGAACTCCTGGGCTGAGATAAAGACAGCTTAATAGGACAGAAAAAAATAAATACGTATAATAATGATAAAAGAATACACAAAACAAGTGATGCACAGCACAACTGCTCACCCCCTGCTGACCGATGCCCAGTTAGTTCCGCAGCCGTGGCACCTCCCCAGCCAACACTCCCAGCTTTATATACTGACCATGACGTCGTATGGTATGGAAAAACCCTGTGGCCAGCTTGGGTCAGCTTTCCTGGCCGTGACCCCTCCTACCTCCCTGGGCACCCCCAACCTCCTCACTGGCCGGCCAGAGTGTGGGAAGCTGAAAAGTCCTTGACTGCTCAGCAACAACTGAAAATCCCAGTATGTTATCAATTTTATTTTCATCCCAAATCCAAACCACAGCACTATACCAGCTATCAGGAAGAAAGTTAACTCTATCCTAGCTGAAACCAGGACACAGGCATGTAACATTCAGGTCCCTTTCAGCCCCTTTTCTCAGGTTCTACAGCAATGACTGTGCACTAGTGTAGGAGGCCATGAGGAAGATTTGCAGCAATGGTAAACAAACACAAACCAAATGTTTGTTTTGCACAAAGAAAAACAACACATACAGACATATGTTTTGGTTATGTTTCTAATACTGATGTCATGATGAGACCCTGGTTGACGACTGAAGTGATGGGCATAAGCACAAAACAAATCAACTTTCCTAAGAACTGCTCCATCCAACTTGCGAAACAGAGAAAGGGAGCCAAAAATTGATGGGTCAGTGTTCAGTTAAAATACATCACTGCAACTCTGCTGCTGACACTGAAATAATGACAATTTTACAAACACGATCTGCACTTGGCTTCTGTTTTGAAGACGTAAAGCTTGAGAGAGAGAGGAGTCTGATTTGGGAATCAGACTGTGGCCCTCTCAAGATAATTATTCTTCAGTTACAAAAAAAGTAAATGACAATATTTCAAAGACTCCTAGGTAAGTGCTTACTGCTACTCTTTTATTACATATCAAACATTTGTTTTCTTGCCTCTGAAGCGATTCAGTGTTGTTTCCAGTATTGAACACCAACTCCCTCTAAAGCAACTAATGGAATTCTACTATTGACCTATTTTTTACCATGAAAAACAGTATCAGAGGTTACATTCTAAAAAATTTATGATAAAAATGTAGGGTAGAGAGGGAAATATTTCAGATGAAGACTCTAGATGGATTTTTTTCAAAATTAAGCTTAGCCCTTCATGTCTGTACACAACCACTGTAATGATGACTTCTTACGTACAAAAGCTCATAATAACTATCATTCTATTATTTTTAAAAGAGGCATTCTGTTCATTAGTAAACAGTCAACACATTGTAAAGTCAATAACGCTGTGTGACCATCACATTCAAACCTCTTAATATTTTAACTCATTTCAGGTTGGAAACTGAGAATTATTAAGAACTTCTGAAAGCCTCTTTCTTAACTATTTGTTAGCTCCTACATCAATCCAACCCAGGGTCACTGTCATGAATTCCCACCTCACTTTTTTGAGTAAATTCCCAGCCAGAACCCCAAAGTTGTGCATTTCTCAGAGCAAAAGCAAAACCTGGGTTTACTTTCCATAGAGGAGCAGTGAAGGCACTGCACAGGACTTTAGGAGACCTCAGTTTAGGTCCTTACTTTCCTACAAGATTCCCACAGACTCTTGGGCAGTTTACTAAGGCTTAGATTTTACAAGCTGTTTAACTGCCATTGGTTTCAAGCAGGGTCTATCAGTGTGGCTGCATCTCAACCGCAGCATGCCAAGCTCAGCAGAGTGAGACAGAGACAAGCACTCTCCTTGCGTATTTTTTTTTCCTGGGAAAGGATACCTGGACACATGATCTGGAAGGGAGCCATAAGCAGTCATGACCCTCATTTGGACAAGTTGTTGGGGGAAAACTTCAGAGCACTCTGCTGAGCAGTGTGATTCTTCTTGTTCTGTAAATATGAGGACAAACTGTCCAAATCTGATTATGTGCACATTATTTCCAGTCCTCCCCCTAGTCACAGTGGCATGGGACAGACCACATTCCTGCAGGTGATTTGACAATACTTCTGGTCAGTCAGGAGACAGGTGCGATTCACTTGTACCTCCCAAATCTGAGAGCAACATGCAGCATACGGCTTGGCTCTACAGCAGAGTAAGAGCATTTTGCTTCCTGGCAGCCAAATCTCCAGAAATATTTTAGGGCTGGGATTCTTCTGGGCTTAATTCTATTAGGAACCATTTGACTCCTATTCCAAGTTAGCCAAGGCCTCTGCCAAAAACTGTGACTTCTTATAATGGCCAAAGAGTCAAGTGGATCAAATGTCAAACTTTATCTTCCAAGCTGCCAGTCCCTCCCAGAACCCACTCACTCACAGATACAGACTTTGACTACGAGATGACTATTCACTTGGTCCTGGTATTGCACTACCTTTCAAATACCTGAAACATTACTCAGTCCAATACTGATAAAATCCCCGTAAATGACAGAATATTTTCTTGAAAGTAGCTGAAATCAAAAACTCAAATTGAAGACTCAAAACTTGTCTGTAATAAATCCTCACATTCAAGCAAATGGAGGACCGGCCCATAATCCCACAGTCAGGGTAGCAGACTGGCACTCAAGAGTCCAAGAGAATTATATCTTGGCCAGTTTAAGTGCATTTCCGTGGCCCCCACCCCAACCTCCCAACCACACATTCCCAACTCTCCCAAACCTTCTCCTTGTGGCAGCACTGAAAACTAACACTACTTAAACCACACAAAAATAATTTCCAGTTGGATCAAGGGGCTGAGCTGACTCACCGCACACCCATACAATTGCTGCTATCAGCTAAACAGAGAAGCTGAGAAAGAGTCAATTGTGGGCAGTACCAGGGACACCTCTTTTGGCATTTCAGGCAATCTTGAAACCATATCCCAAGACTTGTCTCCTCCTTCCCCAGAGATCTCCTGGGGAAGACCTTCCACATTTCCCTTGATCTCTCTTTGTGTTTCAGCCTCAGTACAGTGTTTCCCTCCTCACAGAGACACTTTGAGGGAACGCACACAAGGGCTGACACCCCTTTGGACTGACACTGCATAAATAAGATCAAACTTTACAGCACAATGAGAAGTACAAACTGATGCCTGAAACCGAGAACTTTTGAACTGTGGAATACATGGTAGATCATGTACTGTGCTGCCCTGTGCTATTGTTCTGATGTTGGAGGAGGAATGCAAATCAGAGTGGAAGCACAGCAGTAACTCTACTCTATGCTGATACCTCATGTGACTTGGCGTCCTTTCTTTCAGTGGGATTGGCAAAAAAAATATTGTTTGTTAGGCTATAACTTTACATTTTCTGCATTTTCAGAGCTTAAAGGAAGTTCTTACTGTATTTCAACTGTTTTTGATGATTCCTGAGTGTATGTTTGTTCATAGGCAAACCAATGTGTGCACCTGCACATCCGCAGGTATGGAAAAGGGCCAAAGACTAAAACTTGCCCAACTCCCTTACAAACAGACCATGCTGAGTCAGGTAAGGAGATATTATCAAGTGGTCTATACTCCAAACTAGTGAAATGGAGCAGAAAACAGAAAGTATCTAAAACCATTAGAAGTTATTTTCATGGCTTTATGCCTACAGTCATAACATAATGATGCTGAGTCTTACCCATCTTATCTCCTTCAGAGTCTCCCCACTTTTTCTCCAGTCCTCTTCATGCAATTAGTCTCATTTTACTGTAATAGGAGCATATTCATCTGACTTCTAACTGGGTACACCGATGACAGCGAAACCTTATCTATGTACACTAAACACTTGCCGGTATTTGTTTCCTAAGACAGCAGAGGCACAGATAAAGCCACCCAGAAAATAAAATAAACAAACCGCTCCAAAACACCCTCCAGACTCTGAACCAAATCAGAGGTCAACAGATCTATCGAGGTCGATGTCTTTACATGTGAAAGTGTGAAAGGAAAAATGAGCTGCTAGTTAGTCTGCAACATCACTGCCGAGTTCCTATTCTTAGTTCACGTTTTTATTTTCTTTTCTTGAAAGCAGAGGAGATAGATACACTAATCAATAGAAAAACTAATAGCGCTTCGGGGGGCGGGGGGAGAATCACATGAAAGAAACCCAAAATATCTGAAAGTTTAGTTTCATACGTAGCAATTGCACTCTGCCACGCCATCAGAGCCCTCTGGCCTGTCGCCGCCCGCACGACTCCACCTCGGGGACGGCGTCGG
>NW_010556032.1:0-332 GCF_000687285.1 Phaethon lepturus | reverse complement strand
CCGCCAGCCACAGGGAGGCAAACAACCCCCTCAACCGCAAGAGCGGAGGCAGCGCACGGCGGAGCGCTGGGCTCCGCAGGCTCACCAGCTCGGCAGGCGCAGGGACCCCAAACCGACACCTCCCTGGCGCTGGACACCTCCCTCTGGAGAGAAACCAGGAAAGCACCAGACATGCCCTTTCCCCGCGCTGCGACCCCCAGACGAACCCCACAGCTCCGCCGCTTGCCGTCACCCCGAAAGCCAGGCTCCTGGGCGAGGGAAAGGCGGGCGCCGCGGGCAGCCGCCGGGTGCCCAGGCTGGAGGGACCCGCTGCCTCGGGCGGCTCCAAGGCT
>NW_010556031.1:22973-26587 GCF_000687285.1 Phaethon lepturus | reverse complement strand
CCCATCCCATCCCATCCCAGTGCATCCCATCTCATCCCATCCCATCCCAATCCCATGCCATCCCATCCCCATCCCACCCCATCCCATCCCAGTCCCAGTCCCAGTCCCATTCCCAATCCCATCCCATCCCCTCCCATCCCTTACACGGCCCCCATCAGTGCTGCTTCTTCTGGCTTTAATTGTACCCGGCATTAATTATAACCTCAGCCAATGGGGGTCCCCCCCGATTTGGGGTGCCCATGGCAGCAGCACCCCCCCCATTTGCCCCTCCACAGGTTTGGGGTCCCCATGGTGGCAGCACCCTTGTCCCCAGGGGTGGGTGGGCTCCCCGGGGGTCACCCCCCGGAGCCCCCCAGCCAGCCCCGGCCGGGTGCTGGTTGTCCCCGCGGCACCAGCATCCTGCCCATTTGCACCCCAGATTTGGGCTCCCCATTGCAGCAGCGTCCGTCCTGCTCCCGCCCCTCCTCAGACCCAGATTTGGGGTCCCTGTTGCTTGTCCCACCACCCCCTTTTCTTCTACAGATTTGGGGTCCCCCTTTGCACCAGCACCCACCTCACAGCCCCGGCCGGGTGCTGGTTGTCCCCGCGGCACCAGCATCCTGCCCATTTGCACCCCAGATTTGGGCTCCCCATTGCAGCAGCGTCCGTCCTGCTCCCGCCCCTCCTCAGACCCAGATTTGGGGTCCCTGTTGCTTGTCCCACCACCCCCTTTTCTTCTACAGATTTGGGGTCCCCCTTTGCACCAGCACCCACCTCACCCCGTCCTATTTCTCCCCCCAATTCGGGCTCCCCGTGGCACCAGCACCCTTCCCATGGCTCAGGGCACCTCCACCGCTGGTTCCCTCACCCCCGTCCCGTCCCCCCCAGGCTTCATGCGGGAGGAGATGGCGCAGCGGGAGGAGGCTGAGCTGCGCCAGAGCCACCAGAAACCACGTAGCCCCGAGGGCTGGGGGTTGCTGCTGGCCCTCTGGTACCTGGCCTTCTACAAGCCCATCATCACCGAGGCTCACCTGAGGAGGAAGAACATTAAGTTCATCTTCATCCGCTTCAGCGCCTGGCAGTATGCCGGCTGCGACAAGCTCTGGGCTGGTTTGGTCACCACCCTCTGCGACAGCATCCGCCACCATTTTGGGGCTCTGCCCCTCAGCGTCTACCATGTCATGGGCACCCGGCCCCGCTTTGCCTCCGGCTTCAGCCAGAAGGAGTGGGTCCTCAAGACAGGCACCTGCCTCAAGCTCTGGGGGATGCTCTTCGTCCTGGGCGCCGGCCTCACCGTCCTGCTGGTGGCCCTCTTGGTGCCTGGCATCAAGGACCACCATGCCTTGAAGGTGGTGGGCAGTGCCGTCACCTCGCTCTCAGGTTCCGGTCTGGTGCTGGGAGCCTTCTCCATCCTGAAGAACCTGTTGGTCAGCGAGAAGCAGAAGATCGAGCGGTTGACCAACAGTGATAGGTTCGCCAGCCAGCTGGGATTCATGAGCAAGGTGCGCCATGAGGTGGAGGTGCTGGTTGACTTTTTGGCCTTCATGGAGATCTTTGAGCGCCGACGTCTCCGCGTGGTGCTGGAGATCACCAGCCTGGACATCTGTTACCCAGAGAAGGTGGCTGGCGTCCTCAATGCCATGAACACCTTGCTGTCCAATGCCAACACCCCCTTCATCTTCATCCTGGCCGTGGATCCCAGCATCATCGTCCCCTGCCTGGAGCAGACCGGGTGCATGAAGGGTCTTGCTGACAATGGTTACCTCTACCTCAACCGGACGGTGACGTTGCCCTTCTCCATCCCCGAGATGGGTGCCCGCTCCCGCCTGCGATGCCTAGAAGCCGCTGTCCAGACGCGGGAGGATCTCATGTACCGGATCATCACCGCCAACGTAGAACGACGCCGAGCCAAATGCCAGGGCGTCCCGGCTGTTCACAGCCGGCGGGAAGTGGACGCTGAAGCCGTCCGCTGCATCCACGAAGCTTTCCACTGCCTCCACGATGGCAGCGACCCTCTCACCCGGTACCTCCCCACCAATGGCGCCCATGTCCGCCGCATCGTCAACACCATCCCCATCACCCTACGGCTCCTCTTGCACCGTGTTGGCACCCCTGGCACCCCCTCGCCCCGCGCCGCTGCCGCTTGGGTGGTGCTGGCTGACCAGTGGCCGTGCCGGTTGAGCTGGGCACTGCAGTGCCTGGAGGATGCTTGGCAGAGCCGGTCGGCACCGGATTTCGGCACACGATCCCTGTGGAGCATCTTCCAGGAGAACGTGGGGGAGCTGAGCGCCCTGCGGCAGCCCCTGCACAACGTCCTCAGCCTGGACGGGGACCCTGAGCTCTTCCAGACCTTCCTCGCCCACGACTTCCCTTTCACTGCCCGCGATGCCCGTGCCTTCCTCGGCGTCACTGTCAACCTGGACCACTCCATCCGGCACAAGATGGGGCTCCTGCGTGGCCTTGACCGCCTGCAGAAAGCTGCCTCCATCCCGGTGTCCCGCAGTGTCCAGTGTCCCCACCCCGAGTGAAGGTGATGCTGGCATCGGGTTGCCAGATGATGCCTCTGGACATGGGGGCCCCAAATAAGTTTGGACATTGTGACAGCGGGGTGTCACTGTGGCTGGTGGCCTGAGGATGCTGGTGACTCATTGTCCTCCCCCGGCATCTTTCAGGACCTGGCTGGGGACAATTCCTGCCCCCAAGAAGAGGCACTGCAGGGGGTGAAAATGCCACCAGGGGATGGAATTGGGGGCAACTGGGAGAGACTGGGGAAGGCATGAGATGGCCCAGGGCTTTGGGGGGTGGCGAGTTGCTGCCACCCCAGGGACCCCGGTATCCAGATGACCTCAACCTCCCCCATGCCAGGGACCGCCCCCCACACTGCTGCCACCCCCAACTCCCTTTCGAGACCACCTGGTGAGTGGGTCCCTGGGGGGCAAAGCAGCCACCAGTGTCAGTGCCAGGGGGGCCCCAAAGTGGGGATGTCCCCAAGCCGCAGCCCCCAGGAGCTCTAGGTGAAGCCCCCCAGGATCGCCAGGGTCATCCCATAATAAACCAGTTAAACCTCCTGCTCTGTGTCTTGGCTTAAATACGTATTTTGGGTGTCCTGCATCCTCTTTGTGGGGTGGCCAAGGGGCTGGAAAAACCAATAAGGGGCTGGGGGGAGGGAGGGGCAATTTTGGGGGAAATCAGCCCAAACCACCTCTGGGAGGGATGCCAGCAGCATTGGCCAGCGGGGCTGGGAGCACACGATGGGTTACAGTGCACCATCAGCGTTAATTAATTGCCAAAGAACTTCCTGCACCCACTCTTGAAAATCCTCCCCAGTGTTTTTTTTTGAGGGGGTTAATCTCTGAATTTGCCTCACCCCTTTCCAATAAAGACCCCTAAAAAGCTGATTTTTGAGGTGGGATGACCCAAAAATGCTGCCTGTAAGGCACGGAAAGAGGGGTGGGGTAGGGAAAATCAGTGACGAATGCAGATCTCCTTTAATAGAAAACAGTGTTAACAAACATACACAACAGAAAGAAACGACCAACACCTGCAGATCGACAGCCGCTGGTCCCCGGCCGCAGTGTCAGTGCCGCCGCCCCCCCAGCCACCCCTGGGGCCCGGCCCCGCGCACGCACACCCCT
>NW_010556031.1:0-22893 GCF_000687285.1 Phaethon lepturus | reverse complement strand
CCCTCCCTGAGAAAATCGGCCGCTGGGCCCGGAGGGGCTCGGCGGTCCCTGGGGAGTGCAGGGAGATGGGGGCAGCTCAGGGGTCAGGGCCAGCAGACACCCACCCCCCGCTGGGGCTGCTGCAGCCCCTCACTCGTCGGTTTTCCCCAGGGATCCCTGGGCTGGGAACCCAGGATGGAGGATGTCAAGGGTCGTGCGTCTAGCCGGGAAGCAGCTCCTGCCATCGCGATGCGTTCCCACCTTGGATTTCCACCCCACACCGGCAAATGGGGGTTTTCTCACCTCGGCGGGAAGACACTTGCAGCCAGCCATGCCGGCACGGTAAGCGGCTCATGGCCTGACAGCTCCCCGGCCCCGCTGGAAGCCGGAGCAGCCCCTGGGGGGGTTTGCAGGGAAGGCGGGGGTGTTCCACCAATTTTTGTGTTTCTGTTTTTTTTTTTCTGGCAGCCCAGGAGCAGGATTTCAGTTGCAGGTTCGCCCAGAAGGAATTCATTGATTCTAACACCATCCTCTAACTCCCCACCCAGTAACTTTGCAGCTGATGATAAATATATACCAAAAACAAACAAACAAATGAACCAAAAAGGGAACTAAAAATAAATAACCATTGTGGCTGCGGACGCAGCCCGTCCTTGGGATTTTTTTCGTGGGCGACAGCAGCACGGCCACACAGCCCTTCATGCTTCTCCCAGCACGTGCCGCCAGCGCCTCAGTCCCTGTAGTGTGTGGTTTTAATCTCCCTGTGGGACCGATGCCGTGCTGCCCTCGCCCCAGCACAGTATTTCCTCCTCAGAAAAAGATAGAAAAAGAAAAGGCAAAGGTGTCAGGTAGCGTCCAGCGAGGGCAGGGATGGCTGGGAGCTGGGACGTCCCTGTCTGGGTCATTTTTCTGTGCTCTCCTTCCTTCCATCGCCCTGGGGACACGGAAGGGTCCCTCTGCGCAGGGGAGGCAAATCCGATGCCTGGGGAAGAGAGTCCAGGGGCAGGAAACTGTTTGGGGAAAAAAGAATTTTAAAATAACCCTTTGTCCTGGAGCCCAAGGTTGGTTCCTTAATCATTGTCTGGAGTGGGAAGAGAATAAAGCTATGCCAGGGCCTCCCCTTGGTGCCGAATGGCCCTGAGGACCTGCGAGAGAGGAGGAGAGTGCCAACGGGGTCCCCGCCCCCCCAGGATGCTCCCAGGGCTGTCCTCAGCCCCTGTCCCTGCTCACCTGTGGTCACAGCGGCTCCTGCCCTGCGTCCTGGCTGGCCTCGAGGAGCAGCTCCTCCAGCTCCCGCTCGTTCTTGGAGTGGCCCAGCTCTGCAAGCAAATGGACGCCGTTCCCTTTGCCCATCTGCCTTCCTAGTTCCACCCGCCCCTCAAATGTGCGCGGGGGAAATGCAACATGGTAGCCTGACCACTAACAAAGAGGCTCAACGAGCTTCCCGCAGGGCATTAACTTCAGCTCACTGGGAAGCCTAATAAAGGAGCGCTTCAAAGAACATGCAGGGAGATTCACTTTGGGTTAAACCCCCGCCCTTTTCCCCAGCAACAAAATTACTGCACGCATGGGCATCCCATCAGAAAAACAGCAGGGAATTTAAAACCCTGGAAAGACACTGGCACAGGGAACGGCTCCGCACTCATCCTGGGCTCCACCATGCTGCCCTGCAGCTATTTTGGGGGAGAGTGGCCAGAGGTGGGCTCAGGACCCTCAAGGATTGCGGGACTCTGTTCTGGAGCTCTTACCCTGCTCAGCAGCGCAGCTCCCCATTTTCTCGTCACTGTCCGAGGACGCCTCTGGCAGCGCTCGCGCGAAATCCGTCTTCAGTCCATTGAGGAGGGGAGTGTCATGAGCTGCACTCTCGCAGGCCGTGGGGTCGTCCCACTTGGGGTCGGAGCTGGTGCTCGGTGCTGCCGGCACCGTTGCCAAGCTGGCAGTGGATTCGGGAACCACTGCATCCACCTGGGGTGCCAGGAGTTCAGGTTTTGTGGCCAGAGCCAGGCTCTGGGGCTCAGTGGGTTTCACGGTGGCATCCGCATCCTCCCGTGGGTGCATGGCATCAGCAGCTCGCTCTGGCAGACTCTCCACTCGCGTCACCACAAAGATTTTATGGCCTCGCCCGGGACTGGAAACCGAAATCCTTCTCTCATTTCCCTGGGAGGATGCAGAGGCTGGAGAGGCGGCAGGACTCCCTGTGCTGGCATCACACTGTGATTCCTCTGCGATGCGCAGAGGGGGCGGGTGGTCCCTCAGCTTCTCCGGGGACAGCAGCGCCTGGGGCACAGTAGTGCCGTCGGCGGAGTCAGGGTGTTTCAGCGGTTCGCTCAAGTCCTTTGTCGCTAAAGCAGTGTCTGCCTCCTCCTCCGTGTCCGAATCGGAGTCTGTCACGTCGCCTCTATCATCATCGTCGTCCTCTGCTGGCTCTGTGTCCCCATTCTCCGAGGCTGTCAGGGTCTCTCCAGCTTCTTCCCCCTCTTCTGGAGCAGAGGTGGCGCTGCCGTCTTGGCTGTCTTCTGCTGGACCCTCCTCCAGAGGCTCCGTCACATTGATCTCCGGCATCGAGGCTGACTGCTGCAGCTTCTGCTCCTTCTCCTCCTTCTCTTTGGCCAGAATAAAGTTGCGCTTGCAGCCATTCTGGATCTCGGCCAGGAGAGCCTTCTGGGTTTCGATGAAGCTTTTTACCTGGGAGGGAAGAGAAACTGTCGCTCATTTGGAACATTCAGAAATGAGCAGTCTGGGAACAATCGGCTCCACGTTTATTTTCCATCCAGGCACACCGTAACAGGGTGTTTTTCTTCCCCCACCCCTGTAAGACATGACTGACGTTTCCCCAAAACCAATTAAATCGCCTGAGAACTGAGTTCCCCAAGGGCTTCTCCTTAAAGCAATCACCACCAGGATCGTGGGATTCCTGTCCCAGGGGATGCTCAAACAGAGCAGGACCCTGAGTGATGGTTGCTGTCTGGGACCTCCAGAAATGCCCCCGACCCGAGTGGTGGTGTCAGAGTGTGTTCAGCATCCCAGCGCAGGGCTGCTGGCCGGCAAGCAGCTGTTATCTTACAGGCCAGGCTTCGCACAAAACCACGTGGCTGTAGGCTGGGCAGGAATTAATTTCAGCCGAGAAACGGGAAAGCGGCAGAACTGAGCAGAAGCCTGGAGGCGTCACCCTCAAGGATGGTGTTTTCCTGCCTGGGGGCTCAACGAGAATCCCCAAAGGGCAAGAGAGGGGTGGGTGAGTGGGTGCTTTACCTACCGACTCCTTCTTGGGCTCCCTGTCCAAGTCGAGGCGCAGCAGCGAGTGGTTGACCTTCAGAGCCAGTGACAATGCCATGAGGCCGCCCGTCTTGATCTCGTTCTCTCGCAAGTCCAGGCGAAGCAGCCGTGGGCTCTCTGCGATGAACTCCGCCACTGCCACAGCACCTGCAAGGAACGGGAGAGGCACTGGTGACAGCAGGGAACAAGCCGTGACACTGCCGGTCCCCTGATGGTGCTCCTCAGGGCAGCATCTAGCAGAGCTCAGTATTTTGGGAAGGACGAGGGACATCAGCAGAAGTTGGGTGCTGGCTCCCAGGCACCCTGCATGCTGAGCAAAAAGGTTTCCACGGGGCATAGAAGATGCCTGAGGCACCAAACCCACAGGACAAGGTGGCCTTGGAGAGGCCAACTAGAGTGTTTTGGTTAGAGTTGGGCCGCGTCCCCCCCAGGGACTCCACGCAGTCGCAGGGCTGAGCTGAGCCAGATTGAGACACCTTTTCAAGGACCAGAGCGGGCCCCACGTGCTGCTCTAGAGCAAGGGAAGCTCTGCAGGGAATACAGAGCTTTTGGCGGGCAAGCTGCCAGCCGAACCGGGGCCACGGTTGGCACAGCCAGTGGGCACCGGCCTCCACCCACCTTCACAGGTCAGTTTGGTGGACGCCAAGCCCAGGCGAAGGACGGAGCGGTTCCCGATCAGCCCAGTCTTCAGGTTGCGGACACCTTCATTCCCGATGGGATTGTGGCCCAGGTTCAAGGTCTCCAGGCTCTGTGTGTGAGGCTGCAAGTACCCAGGGGAAAAACAGCTCGAGGCGGACGGGACGGTGCATCTGTCTCAAGCCTAAGCAGCTTTAATTCGTGGCTCTTCCTCTAGTCACACTGCCGAGCCCAGGGACACCTGAGCAGCAGCGCAGGGGGACAAGGGACAGGTTCTCCTCTGATGCAGCACCAGGGGCATGGCATCCTGACCCGCTTGGCCAGTAGCTCCCACCACTGCCCGGATCTGGCCCCGGCGGTCATGGGAGAGACATCTCTCCAGGAGCAAAGCCGAACACCCGTTGGTAAGCCATCACCTCCAGGAAGGTGCCGAGATCTACTCACCAGTGTCATCCCCAGATAGGCCATGCCGGTGTGAGTCAGCTGGTTGTTCCACAAAACCAGAGTGACCAGCCCTTTCTGCTGCTCCTTCAGCCCTTCACAGATGTATGCCAAGCCTGCAAAACAGCTGGGGGTCAGCCGGCTCCGACAGCGCTTTGCTTGCTTCCTCTGATCCATCCCTCTGCTCAGGCACTGCCCGATCCTGGGTAGGATGGACAGGCAGGATGACGGCGCCCGGGCAGTGATGGAGAAAAGCCATGGCATCATTAAGCCAGGCTGCGGTGCTGGCGGTGTCTCCAAACACCGTCCTCTCTCCAAACCCCTTCCCCCGGCTGCTTGATTTGAGCTCAGCTGCAGGCAAAGCACAATCACTCCCGTGTGTGCAAGCAGGCAATTAAACCTCTCAGCACATAAAATTAATTAGGGCTAGCTGGAGCCTTTGGAGTAGGGTGCAAAACGGGGAGGGACCCAGAGGTGTGGGGACATGGGGCGCTTGGGGTTGGCCGTGGGCTCAGGGTGACCCCCTGCCCACTCCTCCGCCTGCCCGCAGCACCGGGGGGACGCAGGGTGGCACCCGGTGGCCGGCAGAGGCTGGAGGCTGTGCGGGCACTCCTTCCTTTGGGTCACCGTCCTCCTCCTTCGCCAGACATGGGCTCACGGAGCAGTTTGCAGAGGCGAATCCTCCACCGTTCTCCATACACCCTCCTGGCCCAACCCTGCCCAAGCTGATGGCAGGCACCATGTTAAATTGCTGCAAACATACTTATTTGATAAGTGCACAGCAGCTCAACGCCAGCAATGCTGTGGAAACACACAGCAACGCCCAGCAAGGGACTTCCGACACGTACAGGTCCAGCGCCGCTCGTTATTAAGCACCCAAAGATGCGAGGGACGTGGCAGCTGACCTGGAAGGCGGCAAATTAATATTTGCACTTTAGGGTGGGACCCGTCTGGGAGCACGGGTGGCCACAACAGCACCAGTGACATCCGACTCGGTCATGCTTGGCTACCTTTATACCCAACGCAAAGGCAGCCGGGACAGCTGGTGCGGAGCAAGCGCAGCTCCTTGATCAAACCACGGCACTCGGCCGAGTAATCAGCATCGCTGACGAGAACCTGCCGGGACTGAAGTCCGGGTGGCGATGGTTTTGCAATTCCTGGGTTGATATTAGATTTGGCCGCTCATTTGGCTCCAGGGAGCAGAGAGGAGAAAAACCAGATGGGAGCAAGAGATGGAAGGAGCCGAAAGACGCGACTCCAAGGCAAGAGGCATCCCCACCTCTCCTGCCTTCAGGAGCTGCCATGCACCTTGCAGCCCAGCCCAGGAAGCAATCAAAGTTTCTCTAACGATCTTAGCTACAAAAAAAAAAAGGAGGTTTACCCTGACAAAATCCTTTTGACATGTTGAAGCTGCTCTGTGCACCACTCCTGCTTCATCTCAGCTTGGGAGCCGCCCTTGGCAGCCCCTCGAGCTCTGCACCCCACAGCTGAGTTCCTCACCACCTTAAAACTGGGTCAAAAATCCAGGGAATTGGGGCTCTGCCTGAAGGAGCAGCGAGGGGCCTCACCCGAGTCCAGGATGTGGTTGTTCCTCAGGTCGAGTATCTGGATGTAGCAGTTGAATTTCAGCAGGTTGCCAAGCTGAGCAGAGTCCTGCAGCCCGTTCAGCTTGTTATCGGCCAGGTACAGCTCCCGCAGGTTTACATTCATCTTCAGAGCCGTGGCTGAAAAAGCAAAAAACCAGCACCTCGATATGCATCCCACACCGGGACAGCTTGAGAAGAGGCGCTGCTGGCCGGCATGCCTGCATGGTTACTCACCAGTAGTCAGGGCCTCCACAGAACGCGCGGGCTCGGAAGCATCCCGGCAGCGCTGTTATAAGCGCTTGTGCCCGTCCGAGCCCAAAGTGATGCCGCAGGCAGCGGCTGAGAGCGTGCAGCCCCCAGCACACGCTTGCGGCTGCACTGGCACCCACCGTGGTCACAGCCGGGACACCGGCTGGATGTCTGAGCTGTTTGGCAGCAGCAGGGCCCTGCACAAGCCCCTTTTTGCCCTCCCTTTCCACAGAGGGAAGCGACGGTGGCTTGTTCCGGCATGAAGGGGCTGCACATGGCCAGAGCTGGTATCAATTCACGCAGGGCACGTGCTGTCACCAGCACATCACCTTTTTCCAGCTAGGCTAACCTAGCGAACAATTAAACCCCAGACGCGCTCCCCCGCCAGAACCCTTAGCTCATCCCTGCTATCACAACACCGCCATGAGTTATCGCTAATTCATTAGCTTAACAACGGGGGCCGCCCAGCACTGTCTTACACCCACTGCCCACAGGCTGGGCTGGCACAGAAACACCCGACTTCCCACCTGGGACAGACACAGGCGCTGTCATGCGTCAGCACGGGCACGCAGGCAGCGACTACCCCGAGACTTTGCTGTGCGTTGCCAGGATGGCGAGCCCGGTGTTGGCACTGCTCTGCCCCGTGCACCCGGCATCCCGCCGTGTTTTGGGACACGGGCAGGCACTGTGGGTGCCTGAAATCAGTGCCCACTCTCCGGTGACTCACCCAGCAGCATGAGTGGGCGTCCCGAGAGGCTGGTGTTCTCCAGGTGCAGGACGACCAGGCTGCTGCTGATGCGCAGGGCACGCGCCACGAAGGGCGCCGAGTGGTCCAGCAAGGGCGTGTTTCGGGCGTCCAGGTACTGCAGGCAGTTTGTCTGCAAGGAAGACATGAAAGGGATCAACACTTGGCCCTGCACAGCCTCTGCTGCTGATTTTTTGGCTGTTTTTATAGACTGGGTTTAAGGCCAAGCTATTTTACAGGCCAAATCCCATCCTGGTCACCAGTGCTGCAGCCGGGCAGCTCAGATAAGAACTCCTGGCATGACTTAACGCCCACCTGAAACATCGTTTTGGTCACCCCACAGGCTTCAGATAAGAGGCAAAGAGCCAGAAGGAACCTCTCAGATAACCCTGTGTGCTGGGACAGCCCGCACTGAGCTCCACATTCAAATCACACAATTCCAGATAAACACCTTGTCTCCCAGAGAATCGCCTCCACACTGAGTCTGCCATCACCCTCAAGCTATGGCACCGGGGAAGATGCACTTCAGGTGACCGCAGCGACACCACGTTCTTCAAAGAAAAGCTTCCCTCGTCCTTACACATCCAAGTATGTGCTGCCCTGAGCTTTCCAAATCCAGGGTCTGGGAAGGTGTCAAGCCATGCGCCTCTTGTCTGGGAGTTGCCTCCAAGCCCTAAGATCCCTCCCCGGCTTCACACACGCCATCTATTCCTGCTCGAGATCCAAAGCATGCCAATGGCTTCTGATTTACCATCTTCCATGCTAACTTAAGCCCTTTTACACCTCTGGATTCTCCTTTGCCTACCCAGAAATTAAGAGCACCAAGGGCCACAGACATCCCAAAGGTGTCTCAAGCTCCTTCACCGCACCCGTGTACAGGCAGACAGTTTTAAAGCACCCCCCAACTATGGGGTCAGCCAGCACCGCGTGGTGTTATTTGGCCTCTCGAAAACACGGGGCAGGCATTGCCTGAACCGTGCAAGCTCCAGTTCCTGATAGCAGCCCCACCGCCAAGGGCTGCATGGCAGGGAATGCTACCGGGACGCAGGTTTTCCAACTGGAGTTGTGCAATGCAGTGGGTGCTGGGCGAAACGTTGGCAGTGCCAAAATGAAAATTAGCAGGTCGAGAGGTAATTGCAGATCGAGGGTGGTTTGCACCACGCCCTGAGCGGGGAGCATGAGACGCTGCCTCCTCTGTGCTCAGCTTTCAGAGTGAACTCAAGTGCTGAACAATGAGGTTAATTAGCCCTGCAAAGCCAAACACTGGCACTAGTCATCCTGCTGTAAAGATAATGAATACCCAGCTCGAGAAGCTGACCCTGCAAGCATGCCACTAATAACAGCCTGCTCTTTTTCCTTGCTAGGATCTGTATTTCCATTTTCTCTGCTCCGGGTGCTCACTGAGGCATTAAGCAACCTCAGGGCAGGTGGGAAGGGTGATTTTTTTTTTTAACCCCCTGTCTCTGAGTCTGGGCTAACCAGGTTGCTCTGACCTGGGTGGTCTTCTGGACAGGTGAGCAGAAAACTACACCTATGGTCTCGGGAAGCATGCAGGACTCTTTCGAGAGACCACCGATGTAGCCTCAGGGAGTTAAAGCACGGGCCAAAAACATTCACAAGCGAGCACAAACCTTCCTCATCATGTGGGCAGCTGCCTGCCAGCCTCGAGTGCCGATGTGTTTGTTAAAGGAGATGTTGAGGTGCGTCGCTGACTCGTAATACTCAATCATGTCAAATAACGCCGAGGCACCCTGCAAAACAAGCACAGAAAAGCTATGTTAAGCTGGTGGGCAATGGCTGTGTGGGGTTTCAGGGCGGGGAGAAATAAAAAAAAGAGGTTTGCTGAAGATTTGCTGCCCATGGATGCTCCAGCAGTGTTTTAAAAAAAAAAAAATGCATCTTGCCATATTCCCAGTGTCCCCACCGTCGGGACCACCACTGGGGCAGACAGGGACCCGGCACGGCCTGGGACGGGATGACGGCTCCAGTGCAGCCATTCCTGCCACAGGCTGTGTTGTCGGAGGCGCTTTGTCGGAGCTGCCTGCCTGCTGAGGTAAAGCCTGCAGGGAAAGATTTCCACGAGCGAGCCTGAGATGGCACCCTGCTGAGGGATTCAACCCCCACCCTGCACCTCTTGGCACCAGGAGAGAAAGCGAACTCGTCCAGAGCAGGTTATGGCACTAGGGATGCACAGGCACTCAAATGACACTTCCAAGGACACTGGAAAATGTGGTTGGTTGGTTCCCCTCCCCCGCCCATGGATATTCAACCTGAGCTGAGACTGGGCTATCAGCTCGGCACCTTGTTTGCTCCCTGCAGGGTTATCCAGGTCCGCAGGCAGCAGCAACACTTCTCCAGCCAAGAAACCACCTGATAATCCAATCAGAGTGAAAAAAAAAAAAAAAGGTATAAACCCCAAGATTTATAGCAGGGTTAGGAGTGAAAGCAGAGCAGGACTCGCGCCTGTGAAATGTCTAAAGCTCCTAGAGCAGAAGCGGAACAATTTGCTTAATGACATAATGAGCCTCTTCGGAGAAAATTATCTGAAACATATGCTGGAGCAGGCAGAGAAGAGCCACAAAAGTGCTGCAAGGCTTCCAGGAAAAATATGCAGAGAGACCTGGAGGACTGGAAAATAGCAGCATGAAGGCAAACAAGAGAAAGAACAGGTCTTCAGGGAACAACAGGACTTTCTGCTGGAAATGGGATGCTCATCGGCAGGAAATGAGAGGGAGAAGAATCTGACTACTGGGTGACTAAGTCCCCAGCGTGACGCAGCTGGGTGAAAAAGGCTGCTGATGCTGATGAATTGGAGGGATGGGGACAGGAGCGGGAGGTCTCGGGGCTGGGGTTAACCCTCTGTGGCTGTCTTCCCCGGCAGCAGACACGGAGACACGTCGGTCACCTTGTGCCCTGGTAGACGGTCTTGCTCAATGCAACTGGAAGAGGAAAAGCATAAAGCACTGAGGTCTGCAATCTCTCTGCTCACATCGTGCAGCTCTGAAGCCACGTGATATGTTTAAATTATTAACATATAATTGTTCCTCCTGCAAGATAACGAGTGAAACGAAGTACAGGATCATTTTACAGCCAAAGGTGTCACGAGCTCAGCCAGCCCATCCCTGCTCTGCAGCCACAGGTCCCTCACCAGGCTGTGGCATCGTCAGGGGACTCATCCATCCCCCAAATGGCCCTGTCCTGTGGCCATGGCCCCCCCAGGCAGCCCCGCAGGATCATGCCCCCAGTGCCCAAGTCAGGCGGGATCCGGACTGGCTGCGTCAGCATAGCCCCAGGATGGAATGGGGTCAGCGAGAAACCGCCGCAGCTCAGAGCCAGCGCCATCACGGGATCCAAGTCACATTTTTCCCCACTTTGTATTGGATGTGGGCAGGGGCCCCGAGAAGCTCGTGGCTGCTGAATCTTCCCAAAGTGCTGCTTGAGGGAAAAAAGATGGGGGGGAAAAAAAAAAGCATCAAGAGCTTCCAAGCAGACACAGACAAGACAGGTCTGAAGCCAAGTTTGGGACAGGGATGGACGATGCAGGAAAAACAACATCCTTGAAGATGCAAGGACTGAAAAGGGGATGCTCTGGGGCAAGTGGAACTTGGGATCAGAGATGGCTAGAATGATTAATTCCTTAATTTTCCTTAATTTTTAGCCTCCTCCACTTACCTGCTGGGACTCGAACTCATGGCCCCAGGCACTGTTAGGGAGGAGGAAGGCATGCTGGGATGGGACGTGCAGAAGGGAGCCTGAACTTTATCCTCAGCCCCAGGAAGCCATCTGAGAGCTACCCGCAATCCCCTCAGCATTCAGAACAGCTTTTAAAATATCTATTTAAAACGCTTCGGAGCTTCATGGCCATGCAGGCTTCAAAGTGAGCAGTCAACCTCTTCCTTTTGGAGCAGCAGACGCTGCACTAGCAGACCTAAATAAGAGTGTGGGTATGAAGAGGCGGGTACAGCCACGCAGTACAGCCCGCAAAAAATAAGTCAGTGCCCAGGAGGAGCTAAGGACTGACCACAAAACACGTGGTTTGTGTGAGCTGCGAAACAGGAACGAGAAGCTGGGAGAGGTCATGGCCACTTACGTCTTCATCCAAGCTCGTTTGCTCCAAATCAACAGTTTTGAACTGGACCCTCTTGAAAACTTCTTCCAGCGCCTCGCAGGCTTTGTAATCCAGTTTCTCCCCTGGGGAAGGAGCAGAATAAGGTCAATTTAGGTGCCTCAGCATGCAACACGCAGAGCATGTACAGCCATCAGGTCGAGAGCCCCAAGCTGCAGGACAGAGGATGTGTGGAAAGGCAACTTTCTCCCCCGTTTGGAGGCAGCCCGCCTTTCACACAACCTGCCCGAAGGGAAATTCAAGCCCAATACTGGGCATTCACATTGATTTTTTCATGTGGGCCTGGCCCAGCAGCAGAAAACATCACCTCAGATGAGTATTTCTCATTAACAGATGGGGACTGGCCATCGCAGGGAGCCCCAAAAGCCATGCCAGGGCTCCCCAGCAGCGTCACAAGCTGGGAGAGGGATCCACAGGGAGACTTTGGAAAGGATGTCTCTTGCTCGGTTACACACAGCGAGCTCAGAGGATTTTTGGAAAACCAGTGCGGTTGCTGACCCAACACGGATCAGCCACAGCAGCAATGCTTTCGCCACCTAAAAGTCACAGGAAACTAGAATTTCTGTCTCCCTGCTGGGCAGACAGCCTTCTTCCCGAGCCAGCCCCTTGCCAGCTTCAGTCCACCTGGAATTATGTTACAAGCATTTCTGCTGACAAACTAACAGCCAGCTGATTACTCCTTTTGCTGTATAAAAGCACCACAGGGTTAAAATTAAATCTGTGCACACACACTGTAAACAGATACTGTTTTGCTACCCCTAACAAATTAAATTATTCACATTTCAATTTACAGAAGTGCTGGCACAAGCTGCCTCAAGAACGTTTCCCAAGACTTTGGGCTTTTTATTTACTTACTTATTTTCTTATTTCTAGGACCATCCTCACACCAGCCCTGCGCAGCAGCAAGTCTCTGAGGCCCGAGGTGCTCGCCAGCCTGCAGGCAGGCCATGATAGCTCATCCCTACTGGCTTACAGGGCTGCAACTCCCTCTGTATCACTGCACAAGCCACTTCTGGTTGAAAAACACAGGGTTCTCCCCGATAAAGCATCTGTGCCGGCTGCTTTTAGATGCCACATCGATTGCCAGCGGGCGATTCTGCCAGGCAAACGGGATTTGGGGAGGGGATGACCTGCAAATGTGGAGGTGGAAGCTCTGCCTTTCCTCCTAACACCAGCAGATCCCGTCCCCTGCACAAAGAACGAGGCGATGGCAGCCAGATCTGCTGCACCATCACCTCCGTGCTGCAACCCCACCGATCCCCTCTGAAACACTGAAAGCTGAAAATGCAGCAGCAAATGGTAGCCCATCAGAATCTCCGGCAGCCCCCCCAGCTGGTAGAGCCTCATCAGCGAAGGCAACAGCGATGGGGAACCAGCCTCTGCTTCCCGAATAGATTTCCCTTTCCACACCAGAGCCAAGCCATGGGCCAGTCTCACCCCACAACACTGGGAATTCACTCAATACCAGGGCGAGCTGTGGTCCCTCGTCAGCTCCCTGATGTCTCGACGTGGGAGGAGGCCATGTCTGACACCAGCCCGAGTGAAAAAGGTGGAATGCAGCTTAAAATAAACCCAGAGCTTTATTCCTGTTGTAAGAACCACTGTGAGGGGGATCCGGGATCCAGTGCAGTGGAGAGGCAGCTGCATGCCGGGTGGAGGAGAGTCACGCAAAACAAGTGCTATGGAGGGGGACTACGAACCCCTCGCTGAAGGCTGAGCCTGGGCTGTGCCGGGGCTATGGTGTGTGTAACGGCATAAAGCAACCAGCAGCCAGGCTTCTGCCTCGCTTGCGGTCTTCTGAGAAACCGCCACTTCTAGGGGAAGGGGGATGTGGGCTCCAGCGGCCCAGCCAGCCGACAACTGCAGGATTTGTAAGAAGTTAAGAAAAAAAATCCTGTCTGGCAAAGTTGAGTCCAAATGATGGCAATGGGGCTTGTAAAAGGTTTTATTTTGCGGGGGGTGTTTGGGCGAGCTCGTGTTGTTGCTCCTCCGGCAACATGTCTGTCCCCCTCCAGGCAAATCAGCCACACGCCCCGGCCTCGCCAGCGAGGTAGTTTTTTGGGTTTGTTAACAGCAGCTCCCGAGTGGTTCCACAGCCTTCGGGTTTCACCCCCAACACTAAGTAAGTGACAACGGGCATCGAGTGCTACAGATTAAACCCCACCACAGCAGCCCCCCCAGATGGCTTCTGTCCCCAGAGCCAAGCTGGAGTTTGCTGGAGCAAAATCCACCCACTTGCGCACCCGCCAAGTTTCGTGGGAAATTGGGATAGCTCAGGCAGGACCTCAGCAGGAGGCAGACGCTGCCAGGATGACCCAGGGCTGAGAGGAACAATACCAACACCATCACTCCACGAAGGAAGGACGCTCTGGCCGACACTGACCCATCTTCTCCCCGCTGCGCTGTAGAGCATCCCTGCTACGCAGCTGCCCTTGCTGCTGGTCTCCCAAGTTGTTTTTGGGAGGCAACCCCCAGCGCAGAGTGGGAGAAGAGGCTCTTTAGGAAGGGACGGAGACCAGCAGAAGGCAGGAGAGAGACTGTGACCTGCTGCAAGAAGAATCCACTGTGAAATATTTGCCTAGCAGAGACCTTGCAGGGAAGCGAAGGCAACCTTCTTCCTCTCCTTCCTGGACCTATGGGAGATGCTCCACAAAACCCATCATTCACAAAGATGTTTGCTGTAAGGAGAATTAACTGGAACACCTTTCCAGTTTTCCCGTTGCGTGAGGAGTTTCAAGATATCAAATGGAAAATTATCCCAGCAAACCTGCTCCGGCCCAGCACTAACTCATGGACCGAATGAGCTGTTTCAGGAGGCAGGGACCTCGAAGGTGGTCAGGAACAGTCTGCTGCTCGAGTAGCCGAAGCTACTCCACTGCTGTTTTGGTGCTTCTCAACCAGGACGTTAATGCTCCTCACACACAAATACCTCTGGTACTTATTTCTCTCCTGCTCTAGCCTGCAAGAGCCCCAACTGGGACCACGACTCCAGCAAGAGCCGTGCCAATGGAATGAAACACTAGGATTGCCCAGAAGAGAAATAAAATCCCCTGGTGATGGAAAAAGGGGCTTACCTTTCAGATCTAAGCAGTCTATCCTGGGAGCCAGGTCTTTAAATTCCTGCAAAAGAAGGGCACCATTTCATACTCAGGAGGAGGAGGAAGGTGGGGCTGGGGCGGGGGAACAGGAGGGGAATTAATGCACTAGAATAATGAGGTAAGGTGACAAATTGGGCAAATCCTCCCGCAAAATGGAGAGGATATGGCAACTCTCAGGCCACGGTTCGCTCTAAATCAAAGCTGCCAGTTAGGGCGCTTTACAGGCTGGGTCTGTGCAAGTCATGGGCAGACCTGGTGACCCTCCCTGGGATAAGGTCCTGGAGCTCTAGGAGGAAGGGTGGCTGATGAAGATGAGGGTCTGCCTCGGCACACGAAGGCACCAAAGCTGCCTGGTGAAGACACCGTGGGTGAAAAAGCAAAAATCATCCCTCCCAGACCAAAGGAAAAGCTTTAAACATGCTGCTCCAGCATGCTGCTCTCAGGCCTCAGGATTTAAACGGGACTTTTCTCCACCCCATGGGAACAGGGAAAACCACAGTTCTTGTTGCGGTCTCCCTGTGGGCTTCCCTGCCCCGACCGCGTGCGCAGATTTCCATTTAAAATAACAACTGAGGTATAAACCGCTCTGCAAACAAGCCCATTCAAGTCTTGTCCGCTGACTTGAAGGCATGCTGGGAGCGGGGATGTCGGAGCCCACCTCCAGCACCCACTGTTGCCAGCCAGGCTGGAGTTACCCCTGCACAGCAGCCCGAGAACACCTTCAGCAGGGAAAAACAGGGTCTGGTAGCACATTAAATTAAACACAATATTTCTCTAGCAGGCTCCTTCACTTTTGCTCTCTGCAGCAAATTTAATCTGTCCAGCAATGCACTCGTGCTATTAAAACAAGAGTCTTCGTTCCTGTCTGACATGCCAGCGACTGTAAAGGTCTACGGCGAGTCGTGTAATAAAATGATCAATAATATCATATAATATCAAAATAATGATCATTTGGTGCTGGGACAGCACCAGCTATACCTGGATCTGCTTCAGTACTTTGGGTATCTGCTTGCAATTCAGCTTCTGGCAGGCTTGCTTATAGGCGGTCATGATTTCATCGAGAGTCACATTCTGGGCTGAAAAGGTAGAGGGTGAGAATTAAGGTTATGGTTGTATTTGCCGGAATCAACACGTCCACGTTCCCTCATTGGACACTGCTATCCGCCAGGATTTACACCCGCCAGAGGAGCCTGCAAGGAGACTGCAAGAATCAAGGATGTTCAAACACAATGGAACAAAGGAAAACGCGAGCAGGGCTCGCTTGAACACGTCTACAAGAGCAAGCCCTGTCTTGCTCGGGCAGAGAAGGTGCTGGAGAAGCGCAGCTGGCACCTCCTGCCTCCTCTCGCTGTGCTTTGGCATGAGAGCTGCTCTTTTGGGAGCAGAAAAGCTTTTTGAAAAAGTCCTGGGATGACAAACGCTGACCCCCCCTCAGCAGGTTGCTGCAGTGGTTAATAAATAGCGCTGTCAAATACGTTCCTCTTTCTTTTACTTTCACTCAACGTTTGTTTTTTCACTTGATCGCTTTGCTATCACCATGTGGGCACGGTGCCAGACAGGGCACATCCCCCCCCATGTTATAACCCCAGATTTTCCCTAATTGGCTTCCGGCGACAGCACGCAGAGAACTCGGGGGTCAGCCTGAGCTAGCGAGACATGGGCTAAAAGCTCCCAGAGTTATCATCCTCTGGTAAATACACCCTCGAAATTCAGCTCCTCATGGGGAAGCCGCAGGAGGGGCACCTTGCTGCCGTCACTGCCTCAGCGCCGCCGAGCTCAGCTCCAAGCAGCCAAGCGGCATTTACTCACCGCTTCTGCCTTCCCTGAATCACGGGTAATGCTGCCGCTCCGGATGCTGGGGAAGCCGACGCGGGCGGCAGGAGCTGCTGCGGGATCATTAGCCACGTGAGGCAATGCCCACCTCCGCTTTTGGCGTGATTTCAGTTCAGCGATCGGCCCGAACAAAAGCTAAAGCCATCCCTGGTCAGAAGACGATCTGGAGAAACCAGATTCACCAGGAATCTCACCTGGCAGAGCACAAAGCAACCCCCCCTCCCATCCCCGAGGATTACAACATCCAGAGAGCTCCATGAAGACCTAAACACTCTACCTGCTGAAAAAAAAAAACCCAAAACAACAAACCAAACCCCCCCCCCCCCCCGCCTTGTAATATTCTCCCTCCTCACAACAAACCCATCAGGCATCTCCGCAGCAGGACGTGGTCAGAGTGGCATGTGGCAGAGGCAATGCCACACCCCGGCTTGGCTGCACCACCCAAAACCACCTTTTTGGCAGTTTTTAGCCCTAAGACCCTTCCCAGGCCACCACGGCGACGTTTGCGGGGACAATTAACACGCAGCCAAGCAAAGCAATAAAGGTTTAAACACAGCCCAAGCGAGTGCTTAACTAGGCAAGACCTAAGAACAGCTTTCACTCCCCAAAAGCCCCACGCAACAGAAAGCATTTGCTCCTCCGAAGCAACATGGGCACGCCTCGGGTTGCCAATTCCCTGGAAGCTGAAAAAAGCACCGCGGAGGAAAATCCACCGAGGCTGAGTGAGCCCTGCATCTAAAAAAAGAGAAATATTAAGGTTAGCGAGGGGATGGATTAGCAGCACACTGCAACATTTCTGATCCCATCTGCCCTGTGAATTATTTCCTCAAAAAAATCAAGCGTGATTTAGGGAACGCATCCTCATGCAGATGAGCATCCTGGGAGCGCAAGGGCATGGGGTGAACCAAGCATCTGTGGACTCGGCTGGCTGATGGATTTCTCCCCAAATCTGAACTCAAGCACACTTTGCTAATCTAGTTTTTATTAGTTCCCGGAAGTAAAATGCTTTGATATGCCCTCTCCTGGGTGGAAGTCCTAAATTTTAACAACCCTTGTTGCTGGAGGACAGGGATTTGCTTCCGCTTCTCTCCATGCACATCCTGGCACACCCCCGTTCCCACCTCACGATGCTCGCCGAGCCTCGCTGGAAGTCCAGCGGGAAAAAGTATCAGGTCTCACTGTCCTCTCGAGCTGCTTCCAAAGCTTCCAACCTCCTTCACACAGAGGCGTGCACCGAGAAGCTCGCTGTCTCGTGTCAGCCAAGAGCTGTGCTGGTGCTGCGGTCCACAAGGATCAGAGCAACTCCCCATTCCCGAAGAACATGCCGGGATGGTTTCATCCCCACGGTTAAACACTCAGGAGTGGATCCAGATCACCAGCGGGAACCTCTCACTTGCTACTCCCAAGTCTCCTCCGGGCTTCGCTGCCAGAGCCGAGTCCATTCCCACCTTCCAGGGTGAGCACCCAGAGCTCCCACATCTGCCGGGTGCTGGAAAACACCCTGAGTTTACCCCCGGAGTGCAACCACTCACGGAATGCCGGCAAGCCTGGCACCCGCTCCATGTGTCCCCGTAACTGGCAATCCCTGCAGCATTTCTGGCACGAGATTACCCAGCTGGTCCATAACCCTTGATGGGGCTGCTGGTAGAAGCAGTTGGGATTTGATCTTGGTTTTGCTCTTGTGAAGCCTTTAAGGAGGTTAAATGCCAACACCGAGCAGCGGTTCTTCTTCTGGCAAGGCTTGGGCTTCGCTCTGAGGCCACCTCGCTCTTCTGAAATTCAGATCCACGAAAAACATTCTTATTTTTGCCCCAACACTGCACCCTTAGGGGACTGAGATCCTCTAAGGGAGTTTCCTCACTAGATATCAGGGGTTTTAATTAAAAAGGATCTTCATGCTAGCTTTTAGAGCCCGTTTCTCTTCTCCCCCTTTGCAAAAGGCTGCTCTCCTGCCCATTTGCAGTAACGAAGCCTGCAAGTCAGTATTAGTATCATGTTTGAGCTCTGTCTTGCAGCTCACCAGCAAATATTTGCATTCGCCTTCAAAAAACCCTGCAAATTTGTCGGAAAAGCCTTTTTTTTTTGGCAGAGCAGGGTGGCAGACGGGGGCTGAAACCGATCCCGTGGCACAGCACGTGTTTTTCAGCTGCTCTGCAGCTGGCAGCAGGGCTTTACGCTGGTGACGCCTTCTGCAAACAGGTTTGATAAAATACATATTTACACATGGTTGGGCAGGTGACTCCAGCGAGCAAAGCGGGCCTGACTCCTGGCTCAGGTGAACCCATGTCTTCAAATATCTGTTTTTAGAAAGAGCGGGCTGGAGACTGCACAGGTTTCCATTCAGAGCATCCCCGATGGCATCCCGGATCCCCCTTCCTTAATGTCTGCTCCAAAAATAATTGCATTAAAGGACAAAATGAGATGGAAACCAGAGCTTGTCTCACGGTGCTTCAGCTCCCCCCAGGAGAAGAGTGGCTGCACAAGACTTCAACTCGTTTCCCTAATGAGAACTAAAATTTATTACCCAAACGACGACCCGCTTTGACTCCACTCACATCCCAACCCCTTCTGCCATTTTAAAACCCTGCACTAATATTGCCAGAGTTAACTACCTTAGTAATTAATCTCTTTATTATTGCTCAGCGGATTAAGATCCAAAGAGTGATAACGAGGGTATTTCCCAACCTCCTGTGTAACTCAATGTATTTCATCTGATAATTTTCTACCAATTTATGCTCACAGCCTCCTGGCAGAGAGGCCGCTGGCCTCACCAGGAACTGCTCCAGCGACAGCATGGACACTGGAAAACACAAACTGTGGTGACTCAGCTGACGAGGTGCCAGCAGAAAGGCTGGAAAATTCAGGAAAAAACCCAGAAAGGGTCATGCATAAAGTTTAAAATGCAAATAATGCTTCTTCCTGTGAAAGACAACAATGGCCTCATGCCACTTGCCTTTGCCCGGTCACCAAAAGCACCATTTATGTGTGTTTTGCCCTTAACTATGAGCTCATTGGCGCTTTTTTTGCTCCAGCCCTCTATGAGGAGCCCCCAGGGGTGCCGCAACTCAGGCAGCAACAAATCTGGATCCCCCAGAAAGGATCCCCAAATCCCTCAGGATTTACCATTCCCAAAAGGCACTTAATCCCTGCAGGGATCAGGATGACCCAGAGGCCTCGCTGCCTGCAAGAAAGCGCAGCACCGAGGAGGGACCGACGTTAAATCCTATTAAGGCCCGGCATTTCCATGCCCTCTAACCGCTCTGCCCGTGGCAGGTTTTGCTTCATGTGCTTCTCCATCCACGTCCAGCCCCAGAGCGACGCAACACCAAAGCAAACAGATTGTTATTTATTAACAGGCGGCATTAGCTGCCGGCTGCGGCCAGCTCGTCTTCTCAGCCTCTGCGCCATGGAAGAGAAAAGCTCATTTTTCACAGGCTCATGCCACACACTTCGCTTAGTTTTGCTCCCTGCACTTGCTTTGAGCCCAAGTCCCAGGAGGCAGAGCGTAAGGAAAAGGACTGATGTAGGCAGCAGGGACATCCCTGTCCCGGCACTGCGCAGGAAGTACGTCCCAAAATCTGATCAAGCAAGGAAACAGCAGTGACTTTAACGTGATCTAATCAAATGATTTACCTCCATCGCCGAGGTCACCAAATCAGATCTCTAACTCTTTACCTCCAGTTGGGAGCATTCTGCTGCCATGTCTCCCGGGCGAGGCTTCACATTCCGTCTTCCCACACCAGGGGAACAGCAGCTGGAAGAAAATTATTTTCTCCTCTAGGGAAGCATAAAAAAAAACCCAGCAGAAGAGTTTGCTGGCAATCAAGCGGCTCCTTCACTCTTGGTCTGGTGGCACCTGATGCAGGGAGAGGAAGGCAGTGCCAGTCACTCCGATACCCGGATTTGCTCTTGCTCCAGTGAAGGGCACCGGATCCCACATTTTGGAGGAATGGCACCCACCAGCCAGGTGGATAACGGAGCTTCTCCACCCAATGGCAGTGGGCAGAGGCACGAGCCAGCTCTCCCCAGGGTCTCTCCTGAACTGGCAGACACCCCGATGCCTGCAGTGATCCAGGCCTCCTCACTGCCATGATGCTTGGCATCAATGTCTGTCCAAACCAAACTCCCCAAGATCTCGAATGCTTGGGATGGCAGGAAGCCTCTGGCTCCTCTCCCCAGGCATGGAGGTCCTGAGCTTTCTAACAAAGCATTTAGCAAAGCCATAGAAGAGGGAAAAGGAAATAAAGGGGCACTTTTCCCCCCACATCTTGTGCTCTGGCTCAATTTCCCAATCAATAATGTGGTACCCACAAACCATGTGCCCACTGGGGCACTGGTGCAGCACGGAAGCCTGTCAAGCTGAGACGGACGGCAGCAGCACCTCGACCTAACCCTTCCCCTCTCCGGGTATATCCAGCACTTATCCCACCCTCGCCAGTCCCTTGGACCTACGTGGTTGGAAAGCTAGCTGGCAAAAAACGGGACGAGCTTTTGGGTCTTCTGGACTAAACCCAGTGCAGCGTCTCTGTCAGCAGAGGTATGGGGCCAGCAGAGACCCACCGGCCACACAGAGAAGGAGCAGAGAGGAAGGTCAGAGCAGAATGCGTTGTAATTTAGCCTGACATCAATCCGGGCAAGGCAACAGAGAGGCTGGTACTGCAGCCTGGCAATAAAGAATTAAAGGCAGAAATAATTAATGCTAATCAGCAAGGTTTCACAGAAAGGAGGGCTGACGAACGGAACCCGACATGGGTCTGTAGAGAGGCCGCTTCTTTATATGCGCAGGTAGCTTGGTCGGATCAGGATGCTTTAAAGGTGCAACAGTCCGAGGAGGGAAAAAGAAGGTAAAAAAAGAGAAATATTAAGATAAAAAAGCAACAGTGCTCGATTCAGCAAGAAATGTGATGCTATAAAGCTACTGACTGCCTCTTGGCATCCAAGCAGGGTGCTCCTGCAAGAGGTGAGGGAACTGCTGACGTTCTGGTATCGCTGATTTAAAAAAAAAAAAAAAAAAAATCATCCGCTTTGTGGGATGAGAAACTGGGCACAGACAGACCCACTGCCCATTAAACGTTAAATGACGTTAATGACACTCTGAACACATCTTCTCCTTTGTCTCATGTGAACATCTGCAGTAAGCCATACCCTTCTCTACCTTCCTCTTCCAAGCCCTCAAGTGCTTTGGGGTGACAAGCACACCGGAGAGGAGCACCCAAACCGACGTGCGAGCGGTGGCATTGCCGAGCCCCATGCCGCATGCTGCCTGGCAAAACCGGCCCTGCCGGTACCAGCTGGGAAGGAGACCTTGGATTCAAGTAGCCAGAAGGAAGTTAAATGAGCAGAGGCGCGTCCGCCAGAGCAATTTCAGCCGATGAATGATGAATGGGAGGTAAATAAAGCCCCAAATAAAAACAGTTATTATCCACACGTGAGAGGAAGAATTCTTCCTGGATGCCGCCTCTGCCCTGAATGATACCAGCTTCCACAGAGCCACGACGAACAGCAGTGTATGGGATTCCTCTCTAATTACAAAGTGGAAATTTGCTTTTGGGCCCTTCATGCTGGACACCTTTGGGGGCTGAAGTCCGAGGTTAAATGGCTTTAAAGAAAGGGTCCCCAACACCCGAAAGGCATGACTCCTTCAGGGAAAGCCTCTAGCTCTGAGCCAGCACTCCTAGAGCCTCGTGAAAGGCGAGCTTGGCTGAGGAATCTGTCCCTGCTGGGCTCCCTCTGGGATAAGGGTATGTGAGAAGAGAGTGGATTGTTTGAGAGCGCAGAATGACGTCCGGTTTCTAGAGCAGCAGAGAAGGGCCTGGGGGACGAGCCCCGGGTTTGTCTTGCCAGGTGAACCTCACGTCTTCATCCAGAGCAGGATCAGGACAGCGGAAATTTCATATTAACACAGCTGGCAGGATATATAAACAACAAAATCGCGTTAGCGAGCCGTTTTTCTCCATTGCTGGACATATTTCAGGAGGTATCCGGCTACCGGTCACTGCCTTGGGATGAGGCAGCTAATGCCGAGCAATAGAACCCGAACTAATTGGTACTACATGACGAGATCTAGCGCCTTTTAGGCCACATCTGACATCCGTGCAGCGAAACTAGAATGGGTCTCATCACCCAAGGAAGCGAGTGACTGGAAAAAACTTGGGAGAAATCCAATTTCTGGCTTGCGACACAGTAAAAATAAAAAAAGGCCTGTTTGGCTCCCAAAAAGGAGGTGCAGCTGCCAGTTACCGCTGATTTTTGGTGGCAGGTGCTGCAGTGGTTTGACTTGGGAGAGAGAAGCTCAGCTCGCAGTGTGAGCCCTGGCAAGCAGCAGCCTGAGAGGAGCTTTCGGAATGGTCGTGCTCATACCGCAGCGCAACATCCTTTACTGTATCTCCAGCTGGTTCCTGTGTTTCGGTATGGTATAAAGAACATCCTGAAATTTGCAGCCAGCCACGTCACGCAATTACAGGGGGCCCTGGAGGCATCCCTGTCCAAACCCCCTCACCCAGCCCAGCAGAGGGGCCTCGAGCGGAGCCCCCGACGGGTTTAGCACCCACCAGCAGCAGATCCACAGATACATGCTTCCTCAGCACTGGGAGAACGGGCACCGTGGAGCTCATGCTCTGGCCGTACCCCTTGTTTGGGGACGTTTCCCGGGAAGATGACACTCCTCTGCTTGCCACGCCGAGCTCCCCATGCTGCTGGAGGGGCTGGTGTGGATGTTGGCATCTGGAAACATTACTGACACCTCTGGGACTTGGAAGAATGGAGCTCCAGGTTGTCTCCTTTCTCCTCCCATGGGCGTGAAGTTTCAGTAACGCTTTGGGGAAGAGATGCTGGTTTCTCCACGCTGCTGCTGTGGGACCATCGACCTCCTTGAAGGCAGTGGGTGACACAGACCCCTGCTGCAGAGCCGGGCGCTAGGCAGGG
>NW_010556030.1:9825-17573 GCF_000687285.1 Phaethon lepturus | reverse complement strand
CCGCCCCCCTGCACACCCTTCCCTGTTACCCCCCGGGACTCGCCCCTTCCTCATGCCCCCTGTCCCCACGGGCTGTGCAGGCCCCTTTTTCCTCCCTCCAGCCCCTTCTCCTCTCCAGCGGCCCTTTTCCTCCTCGCCTGGGTCCGTTGCTGCGTGTCACGGGTGGGTTGGTGTGGGGCCATGTGCATTTCCACGCGAGGTATCCGTGTGCCCCTGTGCAGGGCTGTCACGGTGGTGCCGGGGTACCCTGGTCCTTTGGGGCTTAGGTGGATCCTCTTCTGCAGTGCCAGGTTTAGGAGAATGGCATGGAGGAGCACGGAGGCATGGGGGGGTCTCCTGCAGGCTGGGGGTGCGGACGGAGCCTCTGTAGGAGCAGAGGGTTCGGGAGGAGAGTGAAGGACCCAGCTGTGAAATCAGGAGAGGTGAGCTGTGGTCTGGAAACTGGGCCAAGGAGGGCTACAAAGGCTCTGAGGAGGATTTATGTTTGGGTCCTGGGAGGTGGGGAGACTGAAAGGATGGATGGGGCTGCTGGTCTTAGGAGGCATTTGCTCTTGCTCGCAGGGAAGCGTGTCGAACTGTTAGAGTGTTTGGTTCAACTAGTAAAGGCTATGAACCGGCAAACAGCTGTTGGAGAGGTGCGTGTGGAAAGCGCTGAGCAAGACTTCAGAGTCTCAGTGTCTGTGTGAAAGGGATGCCACTAAAATATTCAACAGCGAGGGGTAGCGGGAAGCGCCAAGGGAGCATTCAGGGATCTCACAATTGTTTTTTTCTTGTTTATTCAGTTCTGACCATAATAACTGTTCAGGATAGGCAACGGCATTCTGTCCAAACCCCCCTCCCAGGTTAGACAGATGCAGGTGGAGGGAACACCAGTGGGAGAGAGGAATAAAGAAGAAAGAGGGGGCAAAGGTAACACGTTTTCTACAAGATTTTTTTTAACTGAGGGAAATGATAAGATGGGAGTGGGAGAGCAGAGACAGTAGAGAACAAGGCCCCTAGTGACCAGATTAGATGAAACGTAGAGGGATCTGTTGCTCAATGACTGATCAAAGCCTGTAAGGTCAGCAGGGAGTAAATCCATACTGAGTCTAGAAAAACAAATAGGATGGCTTGAGCAGGATGCAGTGCTGATCCGGGAGTGTGTGGTGTTACTGCTGTTAGGGATGACGGGTATGTGCAAGAAGGCAGGCAGCAGCTGGCTTGATTTGTGCTCTAGCTCCTCCAGCTTGCTCAAAAGGAAGCATTCCTCTTCTGGGGCACTTTGCAGGGTTAGGGTGTGGTAGGGAAGTCTCCAGGGGCCAAAGCTAAGGCATGGGGTTGCAATGGAAGGTGATTTATGTTTTGATGTAAGGAAGGAAATGGGACCCCTTGGTCAGCTCACCACTGGCTCTTCCCCCTCCCTCTGCACCGCTCTGCACTGCGAGGGAGCCCAAGGGCAGCTGTGCAACGTGGTTTTGCAACTTCGTGATTCATAGTTTAATTTGGAGCGACTGGTGAGGCAGAGTCTGGCATGGCAGAGTGCGAGGTTTCCAATAGCCTTTTCATTTTATTTACTGCTCTAGTGCCAGGCTGGTTATCCACATGACTTTATTCTCTTATGCCTCAGATGGAGAGATCATTAGCTTAGCTGTTCTTGCCAAATAAAACATGGCATCCTCTTGTGTTGTCTCCTGCAGAATCCCTCGCTCTAGAGTGGATGCGGAGTCCTTTAAGCTTACATCAAAGGTTGCAGTATTTCTCACTACTAGTGAGTAGCAACTCCTGCCTGCTTGGTACTTGCACTTGCTGACTGTTGTCGGATAGCAGAGTTTTTGTGTTTTCTGGCATTTGTTACTTCTTGTAGTCCAAAGAGAACAGCTGTTGTGTTCACTGGCTTTTAAGGCTGATAGTTCTCTGACCCTTAAGGACCTTCCATCGAGTGAAGGTATCTTCACATTCCTAAGCAACAGATGCGTGTGATCCCTCGTGTCCTCACTACTCTCAGTATTACTGTTGTATTTTATTTGCGCTACAATAGCTCTGATAAACCCCACTCCTGTGTAGGATCCCAAAGCCAACAAGTAGAATATCTCCTATTTTTAGGGTTTTTTTAGCTGTAGACTGTATGTTTTTTCAGAAATTACAGGAGTGGTCTGTGCAGAATTATATTCTACATTCATATAAATGTAGGTAGTTAATTTAAAAAAAAAAGTGCCTGCCTTCCTTGTGATATTTGAAAGGAGCTTCAGTCACAACCCTCTCCACCCCCTGCTTTTTAATCTTCTCTGTTTTTTTAATTTAATTGTATTTTCCTTGTCAGGTGGAGGATGGGACCGTTTCCCTTGTGTTTTAGGTGACTCTGAAACCTGGTTACCATGAAGTCCCGAAGGAGATAGAGGGACAGTAGTGGGAATTTCTTCTCACTCCAAAAAAATCCAACAATTGCCTAATGGTAAGAAAGCTATTACTTTTAATTAACCTTATATTGTATGGTGTCCATTAATCGAGGAACACATTGAAGAATTTGAGATCCAAACCCATTGGGCCATGTGCAGGGGGATTGAGGAGGATACAGGTGGTCAGTGATGCGTGTTTGGAGAGGGTGGGAGGAGTTTGTTCAAAAACGTGATTGTCCTCTGTTTTGTGCCCTCTCCCCAGGGATTACCTCTTATGCTGACGTCATGGGGAGCTGCTATAGTTGTCTGTGCAGAGACAGCATCTCAGACAACCATCCCACCAAATTTAAGGTAAGTATTGCACCTTCATTCCCATCAGAGACTCTGTGACAGCATCGACTACTAGCAAAGCCCAGCATGGGTTAGACTCCAGGCATGAAAGGAAAGGAAACTTCTGCTCTTGCAGAGAAGTCTTTCACTTGATAAGATCTGCAAATATGTTACTGTTTTGGGTTTTGGGTGTTTTTTTTTTTTTTCCTTTCCTTAAGCAACCTCTGCTGCAAGTGTGCTTGTATTTGCAGTAGAAATTGTCTCTGCACTGAGATTGAGCCTCAGCAAGGAAATGGGGAACTGGAGAGAAACCTTTTATTGCTCAGGGCTGTGTTCCAGTGTCTGTGCTGAGACACATCAGCTGAACTGCCAAGCACACAGTCTCCAGGGCTGCCAGCTTGGCGCCTTCTGCCAGCAATGAATTCATGCTCTCAGCTGAGAAAAAGGCATCTCAGTAAATGGAGGGGAAATCCATGGGAATTACAGTATCTTCATGTGTGGGCTTTTTTTTTTTAATACCAATGCACTGAGTTTCCTGATCTGAGCTCTGTGGCCTCTGCAGGTAACGAACGTGGACGATGAAGGTAACGAGCTGGGATCTGGGATTATGGAGCTGACACAGACGGAGCTCATCTTGCACACGCACAAGCGAGATGCTGTCAGGTGGCCCTACCTCTGCTTGCGCCGCTATGGCTATGACTCCAACCTCTTCTCCTTCGAGAGTGGCCGTCGCTGCCAGACAGGGCAGGGTGAGTGTGGAGGTTCCTGGAGGGAGGAACGCGGAAGTTTCTGTTCCCAGGCAGCCAGAGTGAGCTGATGCTTGTGTCTTTCCAAATTCCTGCATCTAATGACTCAACAGGTTCTTTTGCAGCCTCTGTTCCCCCAGAACACCAGAGTGCGCATGCACATATGGTTAATACTCTGCTTAGAACACCAATGAGAACAACATTGTGGCTCAGGACCTGGGCATAAATCTAATGGTCTCATTTTGCTAGTGCATCGGTGCTCCTGAGGTAATTGGTGGAGCAGGCTTGCGCATTGGGTGAGACGTATTTAATGTCAGAGAGGGTGTTAGTTACACTGTCAGCTCTGAGGTGCTGGACTTCTCACTGTAGGCGCTAGAAAGTACTTTCTGCAAGACTGAAGCTTTGTTAAGCATCTTTTAACTCTGGGGATAAAAAGAAAGGGCATCCTCTGTGCCTTTTTGCAGGTCCCTCTTAGGGGTTTTGCAGGAACCTCTTAGGATTTGCTTATTCCACAGAGCTGCCAAATGCACGTCAGTAGCAATAGTTGTTTGAGCACAATGTACTTTTCTCAGTGCATTCTCTCTGCCTTGGTTAGTGCTTTGCATTTTGTGTCTGGCAGCACTTTGTAACATAGAGGGAAAGGAGTTTTATGTTTTACTGATTTTATGCACGGGGGTGCTGTGCATGGAGAAGGGAAGTGAGTCACCCAGAAGTACATGCCAAGTCATCAGCAGTGCTGGGAATAAACTTCAATTTTACAATGGTGCCTGTTAGTTCCTTTACCAGTCTGTCTCTCTTGCTTTGAAGGAGCTGAACATTTTCTTGGCATCTGCATCCCCAAGGAAAAAAAAGTTTGTTTCTTCATTCTATTAATGGGTTTGTAAACGCCTTCTTACCCAAAAGGACTCCGCATGACTGTTCAGCATCTGTGTAAAGCGCTGTGCAAATCCATAGCGCCGTATGCTCCTTTTTGATATTTATGTAAGTGGGGTTTTCCTCTCCTGGAGTCTTGCGCTTATCAGTTGCCAGTGATGGGAATTGCTCGTCTTCAGTTTCTGTTTTGCCTTTTGCAGGATGCAGATCAGTGATTAAAATTCTGCCCTGTGTGTGTTTTGGTTTTGTTTAGGTCCAGGTAGTGGTGATAAAGCAGAGCTGTTTGCTCTTCATATATTACAAAATTTTTAGCAGACACATACTTAACTCATCACTGTTAAAGCAGACAGAAATGAGAGGGTTGGTGTTGTGTTTTGATGAGTTTTCTCCCTTTCTTGTAGATTTTTATTCTGCTTAGTAAACTTTATTTGGAGGATTCCTTCCTGATGCTGCTCCCCACCTTATATAAGGCAGATATAGCTATTTTTTTCGCCAGAATTTTTAAAACCTTATTCTTTGGGGTAGCAGCTGTTGTTGCCATGCTGTTCTTGTTGCTATGGCTTTTGTGCGTGTGTGTGCGTGCCAGCTTGGGATTGGCTAGCTCTGCACACACCAGCTCTGGTTTGGGCTGCTTGTTTGGGGAGACACTGTTTAATTCCCTACATTTTTAAAATACGGTGTTCTTGTCCTTCCCTCATGTGCGCACTCCACAGGGCCCAGTTCAGCTTCAAGTATTCACTGGAAAGACTTTGCCCTGGCAGCGAGAATTGGACTGGGTGCCAAGTGAGTTAAAATAGAAGATTAGAGATGAAACGAGACCGGTTAGCCTGTCCCTTTCACACCTCTGCTCATGTGGGAGTGACGTGTGGGATGCTCACTATTTTCCTTGTAATAATGCACCATTTGGTCAGATGGCAGTCATGGCATTGTATTTCTGTTGATGCAATAACCCACTGAGTTGTTGGTTGTTTTCCTGTGGCTGTGGGTTGCAGGGTTTGATTGTGTTAAACACAGCAAGAGAAATCAGAATTGTGTGTTCATTTAGATCCGGGAATTACGTAAGCTCTTGTTAAAACAGGATTGCGTTCTTGCTTTTCTGACCCTCCTCGTTGTTACTGTGCAGGGATTTTTGCCTTCAAGTGTTCCAGAGCAGAGGAGATCTTTAATCTGCTTCAGGACCTGATGCAGTGTAACAGTATCAACGTAGTGGAAGAGCCTGTTGTCATCACCAGGAACAGTCACCCCACGGAGCGGGAGCTCTCCCAGACCCCTCAGGCACCCAACAGTAAGGCTTCTTCAGCATCTGGGGAGAAGAGGGGGGAATACAGAGACGTGGGTGGTGTCTGCAATTGCTCGTGTGAAACTGCCCTCTGCAGCCCATGGATCTCTCCCATGTGCTGCCTCACTGCTGACCCACATCTTTATGTCCACGTGTGTCTCATGGAGCATGTTTATGTTAAGGCCCCCCTTGTCTGCGATGGGGTATTTTATTTCCAAGGAAATGGCACCAAAAAGCCCTTCAAGTAGTCAACCAAGTTGTTACTCTTCGGTTGGTTTTCTTCTGGACTTTTTAAGTGGCATTTACAAGGATCAGGTGGTTCTTAGAGGAAACCACATCTGGAGGAATTCAGGTTTGTTCAATTCCTGTCATTGGGAATGACTTAAATGTAAAGAAGAGGGCCTAGCCCTTGTATCTATACTAGGTGCTTCATGGTAGGGATGTTCCCCAGACAGGCTGATTCTGACTTACAGGGTGCAGTCAAGAGGCCAGCTTCCTCTGAAAATGAAGTCAACTCTATTTTATACCAAACCAATGCTCTAATGCTTATCTGTCTTGATTCTCTCTCAGGTCTGGGGTACACTGTCCCAGGATTTCCCAATGGATTTCACAGCTTCCCTGGAGAAACCCTATCATACTCCACAGCCCGCCGTCCCTCCGTGAGCAGCCTGAGGCATTCCTCTGTGGGCGAAGACTCTACTCATGCCCTTATTGGGCCTGATGAGCAGGTAAACCTGGGTATCCTAAATTCTGCTGTCTGCAAGCGATGAACAAGCAGCTTGTTTTGCTATCAGGTTTGTGCAATTCTGAGTTTCTCTTACTCCAGCAAAGCTCAGGGGATCTTTATACCTTGTCATCCTTTTTTTCCTCTTTTGCTTCATTTTGCTCTTGAGACTTCTGCTCTCTGACACTTCACTAGAACAGGCACTCTGTCAAGGCTGGCTGAGTTGGCTTCTGTGATCCACTAGTATTCGTGTGGCAATTATTTAACAGCAGCACTTCACTTGTGAGTTCAAGTCATACTGCCCCATCTGTCAGTTATTATTGCAACCCCTAAACTGATGTGCAGATGCATACCCAAGTTCAGACTCTGTATTTTTGATGTTCAGCCCTTTCTTCTCAGTTTTAGAATTTAAGACTTTTCCCTGCAAAATCTAGCTTGTCTCAACCATTATCAGAGAAGCCTAGGTAGGTGTGAGTGCTGCTATATTGCCAGTGTAAGCTGCTCAGGGAAACATTTTGCAAGTGGCTTTGCTTTTTTTCTGTGCCATGTGCATTGAACGTGAAATAGATGATGTGGATCTTCTGCAGTTGGACTCCTTTTTGTCTCTCTTTCAGCCCACAAATCCAGATATGGCTTTTGTGTTTTGCTTCCCAAAATCTTTTCGACTTCTGAAATTCTTTCATCTCCTGCTTCATCAGCCACCAAAAAATTTTCCATGCTTGTTGGTTTCTCAGCTGCTGACAGCTGCTTTGCTCTTGTCTCTTCTCTTCTCCTTCACTGTCCCTCTGCTTCTCTCCTTGCAGTCCCACACCTACGTCAACACGGCCAATGGTGATCAGGAGCTGAGGGGCCGACATTGTATGCACTCCTTGCCTGAAGTCCACCCTCCTTTCCCCCATAGGAACCACAGCTGCTCCCTTGAAGACCGCAATCCCCAGGTCTTTCTGCAACCAGGGGAGGTTAAGTTCGTGTTAGGTCCCACATCCAACTACAGACGTGTCTGTCGGCACCACCGGGAGTGCAAGACACACTTCTGCCCCGCCAACAACAACAACAACGAGTGCGAGGAGGAGTGCCCTTCGCCCCAGTGCGTCTATGAGAATGTCAATGGCTTGCTGACCCCCAGCACCTCCTCTCTCTGCCGAGGCGGGCGCTTGAAACTCACCCGGGAGGACGTGGGCTTACCCGGCTGCTCCCATCGCAGAACGGCGTTGCTACACTATGAGAACTTGCCGTCGCTGCCCCCGGTGTGGGAGTGCCAGCCGCTCCGGCGGGGCGAGGAAGACGCTGGGGATGTGCTGACACCTTCCCCCAACGGCTACTCTGAGGCTGGTGAAGAAGATCCCCTGCAGAACTACATGAACTCGGAGAACAAGGCGCTGCACAGGGGCAGTGGCCAGCGGCGCAGCGGCTTCCCTCCC
>NW_010556030.1:0-9794 GCF_000687285.1 Phaethon lepturus | reverse complement strand
TTCGCAGCTGCGTGCCCAGCGTCTTCAGCTTCGACTTCCCTCGGCCCTGTCCAGAGCAACCGCGGCAACTCAACTACATCCAGGTGGAGCTGGAGGCTGAGCCGCGCAAGGGTCATCAGAACCCACCAGTCCCCTGTGTCCCACCTCCTGCCACTCACGAAGCCCGCCGGACGGACTCCTACGCGGTCATTGACCTAAAAAAGACAGCAGCTATGTCCAGTTTGCAAAGGGCCCTGCCGAGAGATGATGGGACTTCGCGGAAAACTCGACATAACAGCACTGACCTGCCTCTGTAAGGGGGAACGCCAAGTGCAAGCACTGTGTCGTGGCTTCGGTACCTGCCCTTCAGTGTATTGCCCGGTGTGATTTCCATTTGCCATTGCCTTCTGCTTCCCTGTTTACCCCATTACCTGGTGTCATGGGATGGCTCCTACAGCTGATGTTAAGCCTAGTCTGTCTGTCCATCTTCCCCCCTCCATTTCTCCCATGTAGTTCATTGTTAAAGCCTTGTGGGACACTTGACGACGCTGTCGGAAGGTTAAATTTTTGGCGAGAAGGGCAGAAGGTGCCAGCAATAGTACCAGCACCGTGTGGCTACAGCCTCAAATCGCGTTAGCTCTACTTATTGCCTGGCAGCTCCGTCAGCAGTGCCAACAGCCTGGCTGCAGAGGCAGGGCAGTAGCATGGTGGAGGCATGTTTCCAAAAGCGAGTTGCTTTAGGAGCTCCACTGCAAATCAAGCCCGTTTCCTGTGGATTTCATGCCTTATGACTCCAGGCGAGCTCTGCAGCCGGGCTACTCCAAAGTCAGGCTTTGCCTTGTGGTTTCACTGGTCCCTGGTGAGGTGGGAGCTCATGCTGCAGTCTTTCCCTCCTCAACTCACTTCTTTCTCCCCTCTGCACTATTACCTATTTTCTTGCAGCTTGTAGAAGCTTTTTATACTTCTGTCCCTTTCTCAGATTCAATTTAAATTGGGCAATTCTAAAAATTAATAGAGGACAGACAGCCATGGGCACAGGCACTGTGATCACATAAACCTGATTTCCTGAAGAGACCCCACTTCAAAAGAGGAGGGGAAGACTGCAACTATGAGAGAGGTTTGATATAGAAAACTCCAATTGTACTGTACTCTGTTTTGCTTTTTAAGGATTCTTTTTGGTGGCTGTTCAGAAGTGTTGTTGATTTATTTATTTGTTTACTTATTTATTAAATGTTCTTTTGCATCCCAGTGGTAATTGCCAAAACCAGTGCCAATATGAAACATGTACTCGCTGTGGCTCACCCTATCTGTCTGGGGGACAGATCTCAGAAGAGGTTCTTGGCTTTGGTGAGCTGCAGTTGGGGAAAAGAGCATCTGTGAATCAAAAATTTTTTTAGCAGGGACTGACTGTCACAGGGTGGGTGGGAGGGAAATGGTACAGGAGACATGGGGGTGTGAGCAGAGCTGCCAGGCAGCCGAGCTTGGAGTTGTATCAAAGTCATTGCCTACACCCACATGCCTGGCTGGGTCCATGAGAAATATTTGATTAGTGTTTTGAGTGAATGTGCAGTTTTTGTTTCCTACAACTATGGACTTGGAAGGGCTAAATTTCGGCTCTCGGGTAAATTTGTGGCCTTTAATGTGGATTTTTCTCTTGACACCAGGGCTGAGTCTAAGCTGAGCTGTCAGGCCTCCATGTGGGGTCCTGTGTAGGGTCTCTGCTCCTCTCCTGTTGCAGGATGTTCTTCCACCCCTCTCCGCATGGTGACACGCTGCAGCTTAATCCCTCCCTGGATTACTCTTTGCCATTATAAGCTGTTTCAATGAGACAGAAGTGCTCTGGGTTACTCTGGACTCCTACCTTTCCGCTGTCTATTCTTCATCTTCCTCCCTGGGATAGGAATTGAGAGATCCAGTGCTCTGCAGGGTGTCCCACTGCCAGCAGAAACGTTGCCAAACCTTGCTGTGTTCTCCTTGTCCCTAATGTTTTCCTATTATTGAAGTCAGTGAGCCTCCGGTGTGAAGGAGGAGAGAACCCAATCGTCCAGCTGCAGCCTGCTTCTGAGGTCCAGAAACTTGATTTCCAGTTTTTTGAAGTTCAGCCTTCTTGGTTTTGGTGCTGTAATGTCATATTGAAATGTGACCCTTTTGGGAGCAAGGACACGTGCCATGCAGTTCAGAAAAAGTGATAAAAGTATGAGTAATGCCATGCCTGTGTTGGCAGAACGTGCATTTCTTGGCTTGCTGTTGCACTATAAATTCAAAGTGGACCACGTGCTTAAATTAATTGTTTCTTTGTGGGTTTTTTTTCAGGGGTGGGGGGTGGGGGGGGTGGAAGTTTTGTGCTTGTCTTCCATTCTTTTCTCCACTCCAACCCTTGCGTAATCTGTAACTGAAAGGAAACCCAAGTAATATATTTTTATATGTATAACAAATGGCTTTATTTGAAGGGGGAAAAAAAAAATAGTGTATCCCCCTAAATGTAGCTTTCATTTAGGGAAGGGAGAGAATAAATTGTTTATATATATATATATGAAAAGAAAGTTAACTGCATTATGCTTTAAATAAACTATTTAAATAAAGAGTTTCTAAGCTGTAAGTGTCACCCTCTGGGACAGCACTAGCAACTCCCACATAGCAGCACAGGGCAGTGCTCTGGGAGCCTCTGTATGAACCTGCCTTTCCAGTGTCTGAGCTGAGGAATGCAAAATACTTACTCCCCTCTTCCCCTCAGAAAGGGGAAAAAAGGATGAAATGTTTTACATTTACGTGGAGGAAAATGTCAGGGCCCTTTCACACCCGCACAGAAGGTTTGCAGGTTGCTTAAAGGCCAGGGAAGATGCTGTTGGGTGGCAGCTTGTGTCTTGGGAGAACGCAGGTGAGGCCTGGGGCTGCTTCTTGGGTGCTCCCTGCGGCCACCAGCCTGGCTGCGTGTCTCCATCGGCTGGGATGAGGCTGCTGTGAGGGTCTGTAGAGTTGTGAGCTCCAGGGATCAGGGAAAGGACCCCGGTGCTGGTGGTTCCTCAGAAAGGCTGGGCTCCCAGCGAGCCCCGGCTGCAATCCCATTTAGGTGGCTCTAAATTAGCTTTGCCTTGGGAAGGCTGGCTTTGACCTTTTCAACGGCTGACTTCCACGTGCTCCAGACAAACCGGGTTGTCCGACTTGTGCCTCCCTTTCATCTTTGGCGAACCGGACGCTCCCGTACCTCCCAAGGACGCTGAAAGCAGCAGTGCCAAGGAGACGGCCATGCCGTAGCTGTATGTGCACAGAGCAGATATGTTATTATTGTTCCTTGATGGCACCCCTTATCCCACTTATAGTGGAGGATGCTGCACCTATTCAAGGAAGGAGAAGACAAATTTTCTTGACCTTAAAGATGAGAAAAAGCAAAGATGCTCTTAAAGCAAAGATGGGAAAACGTAGAGCTGCTGCTGGCTGCATCTGCTGCTTTCAGCGCACAGTGATCTGGTGGGTGCCGTGCTGCACCGTCCTCTGCTTTACATCCTGTTGTGTCCTCCCTGGGCCGGGGAGCAGCACTGCTGGCTCAGCAGGCTTCGCTCGGGTAGTATTGCAAGCTTTGGGAGTGAAAAGCCCGTCACAGCTCATTGTTTGCAGTGGGTTTGTATAATGTTTAAGCATTTAAATGGGAAAAGCCGTGCAGGCAGCCAGGAAACCAGTTGTAATTTATGGCTTTCAGGGTGCCCATTGGGTTCAGGTCCTGGTGATTTTCTCGCTTTTTTGCTTTTCTGGAAAACTTCACAAGAGCAATGTCCACATTAAGAAGACAGGACTCTGAGAATTTCTTAATATTCGATTTTTCAGGTGGTGTGAAAGTGCAAGGAAAGACCGGAGTCACGTTTGAACACTGAGGCGGTGGTTCTTGGAGCACTGGGAGCAGAAATGCGGTCACTATTTTGGCTTTCTCCCTGTGTTACAGCCCGAGCGGTGCTCACCAGGGTCGCAGCTTCCTCTAGTGGCCACGCTTAAAATGGTTTCAGAGGAGAAACCAATGTTGGGTTGAAAGATGAGGCCATCTGAGTTCGTATTTTCTCATTCCTTCAGTTCTTTGATTTGGATGATGGGCAGGGGGGGACCCCTTCTGATAACTCCCTGGAGTCTTTCCTTGTTTTGTTTTGGTTCAAAATTATGCTTATGCAATATGTTGTATCTTTACAGCACCTTGTAAAGGTGGATCTTCTAGATTTTACTTTGAGCCTTAGATGCAGGTTTGCTGGACTTGCCTGATGGGTACATACTAATATACATGTGCATGCTTACTTGGATGGGAAACTAAACTAGGGATACCCAACAACTCCTATCCCTTCAACCATGGAGTATCTCCCCCAACAAAGATCGCCTCCATAGAGCAGAATACCTCATTCTTTGTGGCTGCATCCATAAATCTGGTTTTGAGTTAAAAGGATTCAACCAGGGCTCTGTGCATCCAACAGATGCTACACAGGTGAGCAGGAGTAAGCGAATGAGCACGTGTCCATCTGAAATCTGCCCTGGAGTTAGTCCCTGAAGCCGAGTTGAAGCTGTGAGACCTCTTGCTCTCCCAGGCTTGCTTCTGCAAGCATCGATGGTTTGCCTCGATGTTTTGTCTGTGAATTGGGAACTTGGAAGAAGGAGCTGTGTTCAGTCAACTATTGCGTTTGCTTAGACTTTGGCTCTGAAAAAAAAGTTTAGGCAGCAAAATGAAGCAGGCTTGGGCTAAGACCTGGCAGCATGAGCTTAGCTGTTGGTTTATGTACTTCGCTGTGGAGCAGGTTTGTGTAGCCCCCGGTGGGGACTGTATTGCATCTTCGCTGGGCTCCTTTGCTTGCGAGACTGACTTGGTAAGTAGCCATGTGCTATGCAGAGAGAATTTAACTGTCTTAAATGTTTTTCAGTGGCTCTTGTTTGAGTTTTAAGTTAATCAATAAGACTTCTTCCCCTGGTACTTCTTCCCTGGTGAATCCATAAATAGGTCCTTTACCCTTCCCTTTCCCAAGAACCTGTTGGTAGGAATATAGCTTCTCCTGGCACCCAGTTGTCTTTTATCACGGGAGGATTTTTTGATTTGTTTTTTCTTTTCACCCATTTTATGTGCCTGCTTTTCCCCAGGGGAAGGAGGTTGGAATATCTGTGAGCTGTACCTGCCTTATAGGGAGAACATGGCAAAGGAGAGGCTGGATTGTGAGGGTTAAAGGACCCGTATTTCTGCAGAGAGACTTGAATGTGTTAATTATTACTGAAATATTGTTATTTTTATTGCCTAAGCCATGCTGTCACTGGGAGAAAAACCAAACCAGGGCTTGGTATTACAGCTGTCTGTTCTCTCAGCCGTTTTCTTCCAAAGTCTTTCCTCTGTCCCTCTGTGTGATGCTGCTCAGCCCTCTCAGGCAGTATCTTGACTGTGAAGTATCATTAACGAATAATCGTTAATGAACGCATTGCCTAAATTCAGCTTCTGGGAGGGCTGCTGTCAGTCTTGCTGGGAAATTTGTCTTTCCCCCAAACTTGGCTCATCTTGAAATGCTGTGCACAGGCAGCAGAACAGGTTTTAGATTCCTGTTACCAAACAGGACCAAAGATGAATACATTAGTGGAAATCCTGGGAGCTTTGAAGTTGGCAATTACAGGCCAGGGTATGGAAAAGGCTAACTGTAAAGAAAGGATCTAATTTGTTTTTCTTCCATAAGTGAATGTGATTTTAGAGTTGAAAGGCCCAGATGCATCTGTGTTATCTCAAGCTCTTCTCCTGCGATTCTCCTTGTTGTTACTTGTACTGGTGTCTCTGATCTGAACATGTCTGATACGGCAGAAAAACAAAGGTGCTTCGGGGCTCTGGCCACCGGGGATTCAGTTGCTCTGACCAGGGGGGTTGATCTTGCCGTGTAATTGCTTCTTCAGGTTATTTCTATGGATATCCATTCAGTCCCTCTTTATATCTCCTCCCGGTGTAACCTTACAGGTGAAGAACAGCAGCAGTGCTATGTGACCTGAGGAGTGCTCATGTCTTACATTAATGTGCACTACGAATGTATACAGAATAAATGGAATATGATGACTATCCAGTGGTCCTGTCTTTTGTGTGTGGTGCAAAGAGACAACTGTCACATTTCAAAGTGAACAATACTTTTTATTTAAAACTGAAAGCCAGGCCAGCAATCACCTGTTGTCTTCACGCAATTCAAGCTGGACTTCTTGCAACCTTTGTTTTCCAGGTCTCCCTTCCCTGAAGGAATAATGTCTTTGTCCTTATGTATTCTACCTGGAGCAATGGTTGCTGTCTTCCACCCGGAAGGCAACACCTATAGTCTCGCTGCAATAGGCTTAAAAAAAGCAATGAGAGATGTGTGTGCACAACCTCTCTGTTGGCTGGTGACCCATGGGGATATCTTTGCAGGACAGTTCCACGTGCTGCTTGTTTGAGCTGGATGCTGAAGTCTGTGCAGAAATGTTTGGATCAGGTTCTCTGGCCTGTGTGATACAGGAGCTGAGGCTCTGAAGCCACTGACTCTTTCGTGGTGTCTCTCTTTGGGGCAGAGCCATCGCCAAAAATTGATTGTGAGGGTGTAGACCAGATTCCATTGAGCTGGGCATCAGGAAGAAATCATGAAGTTGCCTTGGAAATTGATGTGCTATGAATGTAGGTTGAAGATAGCAAGAATATTCACGGTCTCTGGAGTACCTACCCCTTAAGATGTGCTGCTTCCACCATGGGGGATTTAAGCTAATAGTTCATAGTGGTGAAATTTGGGGGCTGGTGGGAATGAGGTGTGTTTGCCAGTGTTGAACAAGAAGTGGCTTCACTCTTCCTGGCCATGCTGATCTGCTCTAGGCACAGGGCCTTTCCCTAAGTTCTCTGCCATCGCTCTGTGCAAAGAGCTGGTTTGCTTGTTTTTCCGAACTCTACAGCAAATAAGAGCTAATTGTGTGGTAACTGCACAGTTCAATTCCTTGGCTTATAAAAAACTCCCCCTGAAAACTCTTCCCCCACAGGAATCGACTTAAGCACGGCCCTCACATAGGGCCATCTGTGCCTTCCTAAATGAGCATGCCTTCAAGATACGTGGTGTCTTTCCAACCCAAATCCGTGTGTATCTATCCTTCAGGGTCGTCCCATGACTTTCTAAAATGCTGGAGATAAGAACTGGAAGGGAAACAGAGGAGATAACACAACTGCTGATAAACCCATGTTATTCTTTCCATCCTATCCCAGGAAAACATAATGAAACATTTTTCATCTCTCTCTCTGAGAAGGCTTTGATAGCCCTATCACAAAGAAGTTGAAAATAGCATGGCATTTGCCATTGGTATTTGACTTGGGGTTTTCAGGATCGTCCTTAGCATAGTGGGAAAATCTCTTGTGATGGCTGCATTTGTAAACTTCAGATACGTGAGTGGACACTGATGCAGGGATGTGGGGACTGTTTTGGAGTCTATAAGGAGGTGGTGTAGAGCTCTAGCATCAGCTTGGGGGCTGGGACCGAGCAGGGTCACTGGAGGTCTCTTCAGAAACTGCCCGCAAGAGAAGAGCATCATGAAGCGGCTGATCCTCACCCTGGCTTGGGAAGTTAAATGTTCGACCTAGAGCCCAACAGTTTATTTCAGGAGCCGTTCCCATGCTTGCCTAGGAAAAGAGGAATATTTATTTTAGTATGGATGGAAGCTGCTCGTCTGTGTACTATAACCTCTGTTTTGGAAATAAAACACTAAAACCAGCTCGTACAGCACTGAGTAAAGGATGTGTGTGCAGTTCATAAACACAGCTGCTTTGGACCCACACATCCCATCGTGCGGTATGCTTCCACCAACAGCTTCTCTTGGTTGGAGAACCCAAGCAGAGAGCAGTTGTGCTCCAGGCAGAGTCTATATAGCTATTTTAAATTAATCGCATAAAGCAAGACTGTTCAAATGTTGAAGGGGGAGAGCATTAACTCAGATGGGATTTGGCCCCTTCGGGAAGGGTTTTAGCTGACATGGTGCTTGCGAGAGCTTTAATGACCCGGGGAAGCTCCTGTCAGTCCCATATTCATGTTTATTAAGTTTTATGCTACCATTTGTTGACGTAAGTAGCAATAGCTTGTGTCTGGGGCAGAGATGCAGGAACCGGTGTGGTGAATTGTCCTGGAGTTGGGACCAGTCATTTCTCTCTGTTTTTGCCGTGGGTAAAGCAGAGCCTAGAGCAGACTAGGAAATTCAGGGTGATGGCAATGTCTTTGAAAAGGTTTCTCTCTCCTGATGGCTCTGGGAGTGGTGTCTGCAGGCAGGAGAGGTCTTTGGGTCATGAGAAAGGCTGGATCCTACTTTAGAGCCCATTTCTACGAAAACGCGCTGTCGAGAGCCGCTAGCTTTTGGGAGATGGTGTCCACCTCTGCAGTGGCTGTTCAGTCTGTTGGTTTAACAGGATTTGTTGGGTTGTGTTGAAAGTGCTTAAGATGGGGCTCTGAGCAACCTGATCTAGTTGAAGATGTCCCTGCTCATTGCAGGGGGGGTGGACTAGACGACCTTTAAAGGTCCCTTCTGACCCAAACGATTCTACGATTCTATGGCCAGGATGGCTGCTGCTCGCGGCGCGGCTCCTTTGCTGGTTTTGCCCCGCCACAGTGTCCCGGGAGAGGTGGTGGTGTTGGCCATGGGATGCAAAGGGGATCCGTACGCATCTGGCAGAGGTGGGATTCCCTGGGCTGGAGCGATTGCACCAACACAGAAAAGAAACTGTAAAACACAGGAGGAGAAGCGCCCCGAGGAGAAGCCCTGCCGCGGAGCGGCGTGGGTACGTGCTGTTGGCTGAGTCCGGCTCCACGCAGGGACACGGGATCTCTGATGTTAGAAACCATAAATCCTTGGTTCCCGTTAGACTAAATGCCTTGGCAAACAAGTGCTGTCTAACTTTGGGTCAAGAAGTGCCAAAAGTAGAATGTGTTTGTGTGCTGTAGAGGGCACCTTATTCCTTTGTCTTTTGGCAAGGCTGAGTCCCCGAGGGGACCTGCAGATAACACTCAGTATATTGACGTTTTGATAACTGCTCTTTGCTTTCAGCCAGAATTTGCTTTTTATCCAATCTTAATAAGTTGATCTTTCTATCAATCCTGCTAGCAAACAAGATAATTGCTTTATTAGAGTCTCAATATCCAGCAAAGGACACACACTCCCCGGTGCTCCCGAGGCAATCAAATCTGTGCGGAGCGTTGACACGGGATAAGCGCAGTGATAGCGATGCCGGGCTATCGGTGGACGATGGAGAGATTTCCCCGCTCTGAAGAGCCAGGCAGCTCAGAGCAGGGATGCAAGTGGGGCCAGAGGAGACCTAGAAAATATTTAGGTTATAACTGAAAACATTTTGGTCCATTTGCTAGAAAACGTTTGGATTATAACCAAAAATGTTTTGGTCTGTTTGCTAGAAAATACTTAGTTTATGACCAAAACCGTTTTTGTCCGTTTGCTAGGAAATATTTAGGTTCTAACTGAAAACATTTTGGTCTGTTTGGGTGTTTGTTGGCAGTTCGGGAGGTCTGTGTCTGTGGTTTGTTTTTTTTGCCCCACAGGGAAAAAAGCAAACAAGGAATTTCCTGACTTTCTGGGCTGGTGTGAGGACCCAGTGGGTGGGTTAAACCCCGAAGGCTTCCTCCACAGGTGGGTTAAAGCTCTCTCATGCAGGGAGGCACAGCACCTGCCTTTCAACACAGGATGGAAAGGGAACCAGCTGCTCCACAAAATAAAATAAAAAAAAAAAAAAAGGAAAATATGGGATTTCTGTCCAAAATAGTCTGCTAGCAGAAGCAGGACTGAGATGTATGACATATGGAAAGGAGCCGTACCTGGGG
>NW_010556029.1:4867-5734 GCF_000687285.1 Phaethon lepturus | reverse complement strand
TCCAACCCAAAGATTCTATGATTCTGTAATGTTGGTGTTCAAAATCGCAGCAGTGCCTGGACTTTTTATGATCATTTATGTGTCACGTGTCTCACTTTCTAAGTAGCTGGGGGGAAAAATGGTAGGGAATAGAGATGTTATGTTTATTTTTTAAAAGAAAAAAGATCAAGCGTAGCATTTTAAAATCTCAACATTACAATTTTGGTATTTCATAAATAAAAGATTACTTATATTTTAATTTAAAATATGGAATGCCTCAAAGCTTTTGAATGAATAAGTCAGCAATTTAATACTTTGTATTTAAATATTAATTTGCAACATGCTAGGTGATGCTGTCTCTTTTTTTTTTTCTCGGGGGTACAAATACAATGGTCTTGCAATAGGGCTGATGTATCCCCTGAATGATTCACTCTTTTCAGTTTTATAAATCAGTTTATTGGTATTTTAAAGTCAATTCTGGGACATCAATAACTTCTTGTAATGTGGCTACTAGGATGTGGGAACCAGCATTCCTAAAGCTGGGACCTTAAAGGGTTGTTACCTTTTGGAAAGGCAGAGTACAAATACAATGGTCTTGCAATAGGGCTGATGTATCCCCTGAATGATTCACTCTTTTCAGTTTTATAAATCAGTTTATTGGTATTTTAAAGTCAATTCTGGGACATCAATAACTTCTTGTAATGTGGCTACTAGGATGTGGGAACCAGCATTCCTAAAGCTGGGACCTTAAAGGGTTGTTACCTTTTGGAAAGGCAGATTCAAGACGTGGTTTAGGGAACATGGTGGCGCTGGATTAATGGTTGGACTTGATGATCTTGAAGGTCCTTTCCAACCTTAGTGATTCTGTGATTCTGTGATTTTCTCTTG
>NW_010556029.1:0-4769 GCF_000687285.1 Phaethon lepturus | reverse complement strand
AATGTAAATGGAGAAATAATCAATTAAAACTTCCAGTGCTCATATATCAAGCTAGATGTGTTTTGCATTTTGAATTTTAGGAATCCGATCATGGGACACAAACTTGATTGAATGCAACTTGGATCAAGAACTGAAACTTTTTGTGTCTCGCCATTCAGCTCGATTCTCTCCTGAAATTCGAGGTGAGTTTTTGGAAGTGTTTGACAAAGTTTTGTTTTGTGTGGGTTTTTTTTATATTAATAAATATACACAGGTATTCGATGGTCCACTTTCATTTGTGATTTTTTACAATGAATACTTTTTTTTTTTCTTTTAAAATGTGGCTTGAAAATTATAATTTGTTTTAACTTTCTGAGAACAGGAAATGTCTGAAACTTTAATCAGTCTTTTAGGTTAGCTTCATGTATCTCATTGTGATTACTTTGGCAGTAGATGTTAGTTTTAGGGTCCCATTAAAATTAAGTGAAACTCACTTTTTGACTGAACAGTTTGTTCATGTAGCACCAATCCAGTAGTCCTGGAGACTGAAGCTGTTTCTCACTGTGGTAGGTAGAGCACATACAGAAAATAACCTGAAAGGTTAGGTCTACAGTTTGATAGAGCCAGAAATGGTGTCACAGATGTTGTATGAGTGTGGCTCAAGCCCCATCTTTGTTCCCAAAAGGCTTGGACTTTTATCTTTCCTGGTATGAAAAAACTGAGGGGTGGAGGGTCTACCTTGACTCACAGGAACTTTCTTTGGTCTGTATAAAGAAATTAGAATTTTACAGGGCTCATGAGACTAAATCTTCTCTTCTGCTGCCTTTTTAAGCCTGTCCTTCCTTTAGAGGATTCATAAAGTAAATAAAAAACCCAACATTTTTGTGAAGTGTAAAATTTTATTTTATTCTAAGTGCATGGGAATCAAGTGTTTGGTAAGTTTTCCAACATCTCATTACTTTAACACAAATGCTGAGTGAGTATGTGTGAAACTAATCTTGGTTTTCGTATAAAAAGCTTTCTTCAAGGAGTATAGGTTGCTTTCATTGGCCATGTGCACATTGACTTGTACAACCTAGTATCGATGAATGTTATAAATTCTGGCTTCAGTAACATCTCTTAAGTATGGTGAAAAGGGCTATGAAATGTATCATACTATTGCATCACATTCCTAAGGTCAGTCGCTATACACTGTTGTCAAAGAGAACCTGATGTCTTGCTAGCATGACATCACTGACCTGATGGTCTTGAATAATGTACCAAAATGTCTTATGTTACTAATTCTTCCTCTTGCAGCATAGATTACAGCAGATTTTGCCATATCTCTCCATATCTATAGAGAGTAAAACATTGCCAGATTTAAGAAAAAAATATACCTCTCTGATTCTTCCCTTGGTTTGAAAAACAACAGAACCAATACAAGAATACTCAGTGTGAAGATTTAGTGTCAAGGCATATAGTTCCTGAATTACATAGAAGTAAACTCAGGCCTAGAATACATATCTTTCGTTTCAATTTAAATGTCATGAAGCCAGTTCAACTTCTCAGTGACATCAGTTGCCTTGTTTTACAGAGAGGGTATTCTGATAAGTGAAATTAGCAGAATTTATCTTTAAGGAATGCAATATGCAGTGCACCTCATTTTTAACATGCATGTGTTTTAAAATAAAACTTCAGGAAAAAAAAAAGATCTTGTGCTTCTTGTTTAGCAAAAATATTCCAGTGTGTCTAGGTTTTTTTTGCTGTCTTGTTTAGATGATACCTCTTGATAGCATTGCATGAATTAAAATAAAGCAAATACTCTGCTTTCATATGATAAATGAAATAAGATTGTGCACCTCTTTTTTTCAACAGAACAATTATAGAATCCTCTAGGAATTTTTCTCTAGGAATTGTATTTTTGGTTTGTTTTTTCTTGTTTGTCTAGACTTGCCTATTTAGTCTGTCATTGTGTTAAATTGCAGCTTAATTGCATGTGACTGGAATTCATCAACATCTCTATGACAAGCAGTAATGAATGTGTTTTTCAGCACTGTTCAATCTTTAAACAATAAGCTGCCAAAATCTATATTGAAAGAGAAATTTTGTTTCTCAGATTTTGTGGAGAAGCCTGCTGACACCTTCAGAATCCCACTGCACAGATCAGAGGACAATATTTTAGTCTCTCTAGTCTGTTTGTGGTTCTCTGATGTTGAATCTACATGAGGCTCCTTTGAGTCTTCTCTACTGTTTGATAGGAAGGAGGGTTTTTTCTTGCCATTTGTTAATAAAATTTCAGAATGTTTGATTTATCAAAAGATAGAAGTTCTATACTTGTGTTGCCTTCCTAGAGAAAGCTGTTTTGGAATTAGCATTGCTACTTGTCACAGGGGAGAAGTATTAAGTGCCTTGTGACTTGCATAAAGGGATCTTCACAGGTTGCCCAGAGAGGTTGTAGCTGGAAACATTCAAGGTCAGGTTGGACGGGGCTCTGAGCAACCTGATCTAGTTGCAGATGTCCCTGCTCACTGCAGGGGGGTTGGACTAGATGGCCTTTAAAGGTCCCTTCCAATGCCAACCATTCTATGATTCTATGATTTCTGTTCAACAAATGTTGAATTTTGAGTGTTTAACCAGGGTAACTGGCAACATTTATACTAAAGAGGATTGTAAGTACGTATTCTCTTATGGTCCCAAACTCAGAAATTCTCTGGAATTTGGGTAACTAGGTGACCTCTTGTCCAAGGAAAATATTCATCCAAGATGATGGGGTAGTCTATGGGATTTAATTCAATAGCCTTTTTTTCAATCTTTTGAGACTGAACTTTTTGTGTGACTCAAACGTAGAGACAGTTTACACTTGAGGAAGAGTAGGGTCATTTAGTATGTCTGCACAGCTCTTACTATAGTGAGGTCTGAATATTGTCTGAAGACTTTTTGATTATAATGTTTATTATGGTAATTGCAGTGCCAATTCAGTACATGCTTGTATGCTTCTCAAAGCAGCTTGAGTATACATGCAGCAGCAATGTAAAGGGTAGGAGACTTTCTCCAAAAGGAAGCTTGGAGGAAACAGGGCCAACCCTGTCCCCATGCCATATGCCTGCACTGTCGAAGGAGAGACATGCAAGAGAATGTCTGTCAAAGGATTTGTGTGTTTTCACTTGAGGTCTAATCCTTCTCCATGTGTAGTGAATAGCAATGTACATATTGATATTGCAGGGAACATGACCGGATTCCAACACTCTTTTTGTGCTCTTATCAAGGGAATGGATTGTCACAGTGGTATTTGTGCATCATATATTCAGCTGCTGGGCAATTTATGGATGATTTATGATTCCCTGAAAAATAGGATTCAGAATGGAAATGCCAGCAGATCTTTTCTGATACCTTGTAAAGCAGCTGAGTTAGCAGACTCCTTAATAGTAACAAATCTTGCAGAGATGTTGTTGTCAGGTGCTGGTGAAAAATGAGTAACAGAGCTTATTGCCAAGATAACAGGCAACATGACTTAAAATGGGTATTCCAGTGCTTGCCTCTGTTTTCTCTGTCATGTACTGATAACTTCCATTTTATGCTAACTTCACAAGGACAAAAAATTCAAACAATAAGTTGTAACATGTACGTGCTGGAAAAGGAACTGTGTATCTGGTAGTGAGGCAGAGCAAGGGGAGAGTCTTGGAAAGAGCTCTGTTGAAATTGCAGCTGTTGCTACCAATCTTAATTAAAAAAAAAGTTTCAGCTGCATAAAGCTAAATATCCTGCTTCACAAAAGACAGAGTAAAAGGATTTTGTGTGTGGATGAAGCCATTGAAGGCCTTTCTGCAAGACTTCCACACCTGCTGTTTTGTCCCTCAGCTTCCACCTGGGGACACTTGACTGTTTCATTGGTGTGTATTCAAGTACTTGTATAGATTAAAATCTGTTTTATTTCAATAGCTGTGCAGTAGCTACTCACCCCAAATCTTCTAGGTAATACTGCTCAAGCAATGCACTGTGGCTATGTTGTATTTTGTCCTGTTGTTATGAAGAACATGTATCTGTGGAAGGCACATTTCCTATCTGAGCAGTACCAGAAGGTCTCCTGTTGCCCATAAGTCAGGGGTCGGTGACTGCACTGGCTTAAGTGAGTCCTTCTTTACCTGTGCTCAAGAATTTATTTTCACCAGCCTGCATGTGGCCAGGGAGGACCTTGGCAGAGTGCAAGATGTGTTTGGTGTCCCCTTGGTAGCTGCTTGCCTCAGCAGCAGCAGTGGGCTTGCCTCCTTTGGGCTTCCTAGAGAAGGCTGTCGTTCTTTGAAACTATCATTATCCCAAAAAGCCTTAATAGGTTTATTTCTGAAAGTTACCATTTCAAAAGTTACAATTAAGGATTGTTAGTGTCTGGGAATTTTGGTCATCAATACCCATAATTCCATAGTTTGCCAAAATGGTGTATAGTCCTATTGCTTTTGTCAAAGCGGATCTACATCCAGTTAATATCATGCATAAAGGGCATGGTTTTAGTGCTATTTTACTGAAAATTACAGTTAATCAAAATTTGTCAAGTAAGAGAACGTAGGTACTTGAGCAAAACTTATCACTTACAATGAAAGACACAAAAAAAGAGCTAAGAAGTCAAGGTCAGATTGCTCAACCAGTATCTGAGCACCATCACTAAGAGCCTAGGAATTAATTCAGCTTAAAAACTCAAGTAGTCCGATATGTACATTTATGGGCAACCATAAATATTATTCCGCAGCTATTAGAGACTATGATAGCTGGAATAGCTATTGAGTGGAGTCATTTATCAGCAGTCCTGGCTAACCAGG
>NW_010556028.1:0-2396 GCF_000687285.1 Phaethon lepturus | reverse complement strand
GGCGGCAGCCCCTGCCCGGCAAGGGGGTCTCCAGGCAGCGCTGCGGTGAAACCTTCTCCGACTGCGGGAAAGGCTCGTTCATCGCTCCCACCGCACGCGGGACCTTTTGTCTCAGTGACTTGGGACTTCTCTGCCGCACACGCTGAATCGCTGGGTCAGGAGGGGTGTGACGAGCAGGGTGCTTTCAGGAGGTGGAGGTTGACTGGGGTGCCGTGCGCTAGCCCAGCTGTGGCTGAATTTAACACCGAAGTCACGCCGAGACAATGAGTTTTCTTCGTCACAGCTTTTCAGTTCATTACTCTCCCTCTTTCTTTTCTGCAAATAAGTAAATGCACTTAACAGGTTGCTACAGGTCACCTAAGCTAACTGTCGTGTATGCACTCTTATCCCAGGGTAATTGCAAAGTACTGTTACCGATCTTAAATGTCAAGAAAGTGATTTAAATATAAATTTACATTTCCTGCAAACTAAGAACACGTACACAGACAGTTACTGCAGCCCAGCTGATGCACCATAGCCTGCGAAATGTGGTAGTCTGACTGGGATTCTCAACCTGAGTTATGTTTAAACGTACAGGCAATTTCAGAGGAAGATATTGCAGCTTGGAAATCAGCTGTCACCGCTGCTTGATGCAGGATGGGGCATCACAGCGAGCCTCCACCTCTACCACAAAGGCTCCTCAGACTGTTTAACCTCCCTTTCAGCAAGTACAGGAGGAAGACCACATTTTGCTGGCAGGAGTAGAGGGAGTTACACAAGGCTTTTCAAAAGATGCAGCTTCCCCCCAGCGCTGTGGGGGGGGCTCGGGGTGGAATGAGCTCGATTTGGACCCTTATGCACGTGTCAGTCCGCTCCCAGCTGCAGCGCGAGTGATGCCGAATCCCCAGCAGACGCCCGTGCCGCATGCACGGTCCAGGCGTCACCGCAGGCGTTCCCAGGGATTCGACAGCCGGAAGGGCATCCTGCGAAAACCTTGCCCGCAGACCTCCTGCCAGAAGTGGTGACCCCTCTGTCCATTGTGAACACCCAGCAGCCACAGCAAGAGACGCGACCGGTGCCTGCAGACGTCGCCTTGACGTGCTGCCCTGGGAAGGTGCTGCCGCCGAGGCCGGAGGCGGTGGGAGGTCAGTCGGTCTGCGCAGCCCCAGCGAGAGCGGGAAGGAGGAGCGGGAGGGGAACCGTTTCCAGGAACGGGGGAACAGCGTCGGTGGGTGCGAGGAAGGGAACGCGCCTCCCTGAAGCCCCCGCTACTCGTGCAGCTCCGGAGGGTCCACGGGCACCCAGTGCACCCGCAGTGCAGCACCCAGCCCGGCTGCAGGGCAGCCCTGTGGGTCCCGGCTTTGGACATCTTGCTCTCTGGCAAAGTTTCCAGAATTAGACCTTGTCGTTTTTTCAAAGTGCGTTTAGAAACACCTATTTGGGGTCTCAAAAAGGACGTGTTTTCCCTCCCTGAATTTCAGAATCCCTCAGAAAATCGCAAGCAAAATTCCCACTCGTGGCCAACCTGGGCTCCAGCGCTGCTGGAAGCCCTCGCGATCCACGTGTGGAGGGGAGCCGGGCTGTTTGGACAACCCTCATATTGATGCATCCAAACTTTGGAGAGATCAATTTTCCAACTTTTGCGCCTGACAGGCTTTCATCAACAGCTTTGAGGTAACTCTGATAGAGAGGATAATCTGCGTTTCCCTAGTTGAGCGTGTATTTCGTCAGGCACACAGATAGCTGGCACCTTTCCCCTTCCTCCTCTCCCACAGTTTCCACATGAGTAGTCGCAGCAATACGCACAAACCCATTTAGCAAATGGATTTTTTCTTGTGAAGTGTTCAAAAATAGTCACCCTTTATTATTAAAAATGGTGACTGGTGTATCATGACTCAACAGACTGAGGGCAAATCTGCACACTGTATATCAATACTTCACGTAAGCAACTGGAGTAATCAATAGTTCAAGTATATTTCTGTATTTATTACATATTCAATCGACTAACTCGTGCTCTTTCATCAATACATTAACTGATAATAAAACTCTGTTTACTATAGAAAATACTAGACACTGTATAACAAATAATTGAACATTAGTATCTGCAAGTATTGAGCTACAAAGGAGCAGCGGGAGGGAACTGTATAATATCCTCCTGCTTAAGCCCACCCTGTGTGATTAAAGGGAAAACAAAATGCCGTAGATAAGAGATTAAAACCATCTTGTGCTCATACAGATCTGAAGTCATCAAAGGGGGACAGATTGGAACGAGCTGGCTCCCCACCTCAGGTCGTCGCGGTGTTTGAGCGGCTTGCGCTGAAGCGTGCCGCTCCCCGGACCTTCCGTGGCCAGAGCGCGTGGGTCGGGTGCGCAGCATCGTCATCGCCCCTCGCCGACAGCGAAGCGCGGGGCTCGCC
>NW_010556027.1:0-1702 GCF_000687285.1 Phaethon lepturus | reverse complement strand
CAACGGCAGCCCAGGAGCGCCGGAGCGGCGGCCGGGGTCTGTGTAATGGTTGAATAAAGTGACCCCCTCTAGGGAATCCCCAGCTGACAGTTACGTAAGGGACCGTGCGCAATTGCTGCGCTTAGCATGGAAACCCACCTAGCCCTGCTACGCAATTTGCCTATCCTCCCCTCTGCCTCCCACTCCCCTTCCACACAGCACCCGGGCGAGGAGAAGTGACTCACCTCTGCCGACCGCCCCTCGCGGAGGGGAGACCCCCTGCTTTTAAGGAATTTTAAGGCACGATTAAAAACCACCGCCCTCTTGGGAAGGAAGGTTTAGCTGCGTCTGTCTGAAAGGGCGATTTAGCACCTCAATCGCTTGTTTTAAACCTCTCTCATTCATATTATCCTGGCTTTAGGAGTCTTATGCATACTGTTGCTGAAATAGCAGAAACTCAGAGTGTCACGGACAGAGGCTGCAGACCAGAATTCGCTGCGAGTCTAATTGGGAGGGGGGGGGATGATACTCTTAATGCTACAGTGAATAGACACTATGCAGTTCTTACACCAAAATTCATGCACCGCCACTCCATCCACACAGAGAGGGTGACTTTCAATAGAAAGTATTAATTTGAAATGGGGATTTCTGCCCCCCGCACCTCCAAGTGTGAGCCCAGGGCAAATCTTGCCAAGCATCTTACTCTCTATGGCCACATTCAAGCTGAAACAGGGCTCAACTCAAAAGGGGGAAAAAAAAAACCTTTTTTGAAAAAAATGGTTTATTTCCTGAATTAAGTTAGTACTTAATGTGCCATTGGTTTTAAAACACAGCTCCTTACTGACTCATGAGTTTTGCTTAAAAAAAAAGCCTAAAGGCCCAATCTGGCCTCAGACTTCAATGTGTTGGGTGTGAGGGGCAAATATTCATCCAGAGTCTCTTAAGCAGGAGCAAGCACTCGCCTGAGGCTCTGTCCGCTTGCTAGGGAAGGACAAACGCCCACCTGGGTCGCCACTTGCTTTACTTGAGGAGCAAAGGTTGGACGTAAGGCACCGATCACCACATGGGCCCTTTCTTGCTCCTGTTTACCCCAAGCGGTGCTGGGCTCCGTTGTGGTCAGCGTGCAGGTCTTCTCCCGGGCTCCCGTGTGTGGAAAACATGTCAGGAGACATGTGTTTACAAACACTGTACACACCATAGGCAGAGGGGAAAGCAGCCTGCAGTGCGACCGTGGTGAGGTGAGGGCCAAGACCTTCCTCCTTCATTAATTTTATGCTGTATGTTCCCTTCATCAATATACAGAAATATATAGGTGGCTTAGATTGAGTATGGCAGTCCTAAAGCACTTAGGTTACAGGCCATGGTATCTCCCAGAGAAAAAAGGAAAAAAAGAGTAAATTTATGGAGCAAGCCAGAGCTCAGGCCCCTGCTGGCAAACCTCTCCAGGGCACCCCTTGCTTGGGAAAGCGCTCCGCATTCTCCCGTGGAGAAGTTTTAAATACCTCACATCTGGAAATGAGGGGTTCCTGCTGCGCCCCGAACTCAGCGCGCAGCCCCCCCGCCCCGACCGTGCCCGCGACTTCCTGCCCTTGGAAACACCTCAGGCCGGGGGACTTCGGAAAGTTTTTCAAAAGTCCAAATCCGCCAGTGCCCCCTTGAGTTGTTGTTTTCTCTCCCCTTGAACTCAGGGCGTTGGGTTCGGTCCAATTAAAAAATTCGTCCC
>NW_010556026.1:14002-14275 GCF_000687285.1 Phaethon lepturus | reverse complement strand
CAAAAAAGAATTCCCCACACCAAAATCAAAACAACATCACCACAACACCAAACCAAAGTGGACAATTTACACACACAATCCATCCCTCGTCCCTTCACCACAATTTTAACAACTGAAATCCCCCATGATCATTCCGTTCTCTAACATTGTTCAGTCCATGTTTTGCCCGTTACCTCTTCCAATTACTGTCCTTATCTCAAATTCCTTATGCTCCACATTGGGCACCAAAAAGGACTGTGGTGGGTTGGCCTTGGCTAGATGCCAGGTGCCCCC
>NW_010556026.1:3928-13935 GCF_000687285.1 Phaethon lepturus | reverse complement strand
TGAGTCTAAGATAAGGACAGGGGGAGATCATTCAGCAATTACTGTCACAGGCAAAACAGACTCAACTTGGGGAAATTAATTTAATTTATTGCCAATCAAAATCAGAGTAGGATAATGAGAACTAAAACCAAATCTTAAAACACCTTCCCCCCACCCCTCCCTTCTTCCCAGACTCAACTTCACTCCCAATTTTCTACCTCCTCCCCCCAAGTGGCACAGGGGGATGGGGGACGGGGGTTGTGGTCAGTTCATCACATGTTGTTTCTGCCGCTCCTTCCTCCTCAGGGGGAGGACTCCTCACACTCTTCCCCTGCTCCAGCGTGGGGTCCCTCCCACGGGACACGGTCCTCCACGAACTTCTCCAATGTGGGTCCTTCCCACAGGCTGCAGTTCTTCACAAACTGCTCCAGCCTGGGTCCTTTCCAGGGGTACCATCCTTCAAGAACAGACTGCCCCAGCGTGGGTCCTCTATGGGGTCACAAGTTGTGTCAGCAAACCTGCTCCAACGTGGGCTCCTCCCTCCACAGGTCCACAGATCCTGCCAGGAGCTTGCTCCAGCACGGGCCTCCCATGGGGTCACAGCCTCCTTTGGGCATCCCCTTGCTCCGGCGTGGGGTCCTCCATGGGCTGCAGGTGGATATCTGCTCCACCGTGGACCTCCATGGGCTGCAGGGGGACAGCCTGCCTCACCATGGTCTTCATCACGGGCTGCCGAGGAATCTCTGCTCTCTCCAACCTCAGTCATCTGTCTTACGCAGAAGCTAGCGAGAAATCATCTATATCCTTCTGAAACTTCCCTCTCTTCTCTTCTCCACATATAAATGGAAATACCTCATTTTTTTCCCATATTTGCCTGGCTTCCCCACCATTGTACTCATTAGTTACACATGAAAGGGATATCACTTCAAATAGTTGTTCGGTTGCTGAACTTATCAAAGCAGAGCCAGCTTGAAGTACAGATTGCTTTAATAACTACCTACTTTGACAACAGTTGAAGAGCAGCATAATTCTTCCCTGTCTTCCATCGTCTGAACTGGAGGTGCTGTCAGTCACCATAAAAGTAAGTGCCCTATAACCTCTGTAGTAAGGAAGGGGGTGAAGGAGACCGTTATATGCAGGACAATATGTCAAAAGGGGAAGGGAGGGGAGCAGAGTGGAGAAGAGGTGCTGCAGATCAACCTAGCTAGGAAGGGAGAAGTGAGATGCTCTTCCTTCAGTCACAGTCCCATTCCTCTGTCCCAAACTTATTTCCCCGAGTGAGCCATCTCATAAATTGAAAAACCAACCACACAAATACAATTAAGTGCGTGTCAAGTAGAACGTGGTACTGCAGGTGACATAAAACTGGACATGAGCTTTCATCTCTTCCCCTGCTTCCATTTATTCTGTAAGTATATGAATTTTGCAAACTTCTCAGAGATATGATTTCTACAAATGGGGCCACAACATAAATTGGCATTAGTATGTAATATGAATGTATCCAAAGGGCTTTAGGTATGATGGTGACAACAACAAGCAGATGGACTCTTGTGACATGGAATTTCAATGTTCTGTAGAATTTGTAGAGTCTTTCAGAGAATCAGAACTGTAGAAACAAATTAAAAAGCCCCCAATAAACACAAACAATGAAGCAACCTTACACTTCACACGTTTTGAATTGGGAGGGCTACTGACTATAGGTGTAAGAACCTTATATACAGTGCATTTAAGATTTGAAAGCAACTATACACATCATACATCTGTCATCTGATAAAAGGAAAGTCCACCTTTCACGTTTTACAGTTTAATAAGGGATCATGTTATTAAGCAAGCTAGAATGACTTTTCCAACTACAGCAATGCCAATGTAAATCCATGGTAACTATGTTCTGATGTTAAAATGAAAGCACTGATGATAAAGTATCAAGGGAAAAAATATTTTTTAAATATGGGCAAATAAAATTTAATTGTTTAGAATCAGTTGCTACGTGAATCAGAAATTACATATATTTTATGGAGATGAAAAGTACTGCTAACATCTTCAACTTGCACACTGCCAACTTTACAAGGTATGATCTTATATTTAGATGTAACACTGTCTCACTGGGCTTAATGGGTCAAAATTCTTCAAATATTGGATTCTGTAAAGTTAAAAGTAAGGTCACACACTTGACCCCCCCAAGTCCCTCTCTGATTTGCATAGGCTGAAATAGAAATATTGCATGTATTATGATATCAGTAATTGTACTGAGGTAAAGTTCTCTTACAAAATTGCACCAAATTGTGAGAATAATACTAATAAAAAGGTAGTTAGATTAAGAATGAGGTAATAGTCACCTGCTGAGCGCCTGCAATGGCTGTGCAAAATAGTATTCAAGCTGATGCAATTAGCTAGGCAAGACATTCCTTGTAGGTGGCAGCATCCACTGATGAGAAGAAAAAAAAAAAGCAGGGACAAGAAAGGAAGTCGTTAAGTTTGGGTGATCTCCAAGTGCTGTAAAGACACCCAGAAAGGATGGATAAGTGAATTAGGGGAAGAAATGGTTTTCCCAGCTGTTCTGTGGTCCCATCCAGTATTTTCAACATGCTTAATAGTAATAAAAATTTTGTTAGGGAAAAAAGCCCAAAAAAACTCCATCCCTTGAGGAGGGCCCCTTTACTGGAGGAAAGGCATGCAGCAATTCTCTTTTGTTATTTCTTAAGTTCCACCCCCATGAACTAAGGCAATCCTCATTTTGAAAATCTTGGTCAGAATTTTAGAGCTGTCAATCCAGTGTCCTTATCTTTTGCTTATCCTAAATTTCCCTTATAATGCATGATGGTTTTGATCTAGAGCAAATCTGCATTTTCATTGGTGATGCACTGGAGGAGCAGAGGAACGTGCAGATTAGTGGAAGAGTAAGAAACCAGAAGTAGAAATTGTAAAGCATGCCTCCTCCTAATATGCAATTGTGCTGTCTGTGTGCGTATTGGGTCTGGCTGAGATGGAGTTCATTTTCCCCATAGCAGCCCTCATAGTGCTCTGCTTTGTATTTGTAGCTAGAAAGGTGTTGATAACACACCAATGTTTTGGCTCAAGGGGATTTGATTTTGGAGGAAAATAGCCGATGATTTGAACTATATTATATTAATTGCTATATAATGCTGTATGTCATCACTGCTATACATACAACGTCATGCTCAGTATATAAACTGGGGGAGTTGTCTGGGGAGGGCCGCTGCCCGGAAAGGGGCTGGGCATCAGTCGGCAGGTGGTGAGCAATTGCATTGTGCATCACTTGTTTTGTATATCCTTTTATCATTATTATTTTTCCCCCTCCCTTTTCTGTCCTGTTTAATTGTCTTTATTTCAAGCCACAAATTTTACCTTTTTTTTTTCCCCCCGATTCTCTCCCCCATCCTGCCAGGGAAGGGGGGCAGTGAGCGAATGGCTGTGTGGTGTTTAGCTGCCTGCTGGGTTAAACCACAATAATATGCAAGGTATCTTTTAAAAAAAGGAAAATAATTCATAATGACAAAGAACATACAATCAGCAACAGGAGAAGACCTTCACACTACTTCACTTCTAGTCTGAATCTAGACAAGGCTGCTCAGTAAATATGTAATCGGAAATGAAAAGCTTTTGCAGGATTTTTAAAATTAGATTATTCAAAAATTTAGAAGTAATTTAAGGGGTAAGAAGGTGAAATACATAAAGAATGTCCTTCTGAACGTAAGAAAAGTATTTCCAGCATGCTACACACCATATACAGGGCCAAACAAGCAATTCCTCATCTGCATTGCTTTTTCCCCCCTTTCCATCCTTCAAAAGTTTAGAAATGCAAGCCTGAACTCTCTGTATATATCCTTTAGAGATCCAAAAACACATTCTACATCTTCTTCCCAATGCATTCAGTTTGTCTTCCAGAAAATTGCTCCAGTTCTTGGTTTAAGAAAGTGATAACAATAAGTTAACTTTACTGTAGTTGGGGTGACACTAAAAGAAAGAGTGAGTTAACCACAGTAAGAAAGAAACAAACCAAAAAAACCCAAGCCAAGTTCTTTTATTTTTGGACCTGTTTTTTGCTCCTTCATGTTCCTTCTCTTTATCTTAGGTATAGTTCTTGCCTCCACTGCAATACTATTAAAGCCAAAGAAACATAGTGTTGAATTAAGCTAAAGAAACACACTCAGTGAATTCAATGTATGCAACATGAGCACATACACTTTATTTTGCCTGTGGTCTTTCTGAAGACTTTGTATGCTAGATATAAAAATGAAATTCATACTGGTAGGAAGGCAAATCTATCTATTAACAAAAGACAGTTGGTTTGCACTTAGCAAATGTACTATTTGATATAACAGGCCAAAATTTCAAAATACAACGAGGCTCAAGTGCATTTGATTCTTGCAATTAGCCTATAAATGCTGCCAGTCAGATCACACAAATGGTAAAACAGCTATAAAGAAGTCCAGGTATTTGGAGCACCCAGAATATAGATGAATAGTAACCAGTTTAACCGAATATGAGACAGATAATATCAAATCCCTCAAATGTTGCGTGGTTTTCTGAAGAAAAGAATAAACGACTGACACGACCATTTCAGTTCTCAGATACATATCAATTACATGTTAAATCAGTGGTGTTTTAAAATCTCTTTTAAAGTTGCAGAATATGCTGGAAAAAGCAATGGTCTTTTGTCCTCCCTTTTTACCTACCGCCTTCACAGATTTCAATATGAATACTATATGCAAAAAGACAATTCAAGAAAAATGATACCTTAAGTATTGATTCGATTCAAAAGATGAGAAGAATGTTGAGTTAAACTTAGACATCAAAATTTGATCTTACAAATGTCATAAAAGAAAATTACATTTAATCACTTTTTAAAAAACACATACTTAAGAACATATTCAGTTGTCAGCAGAAGAAATCCTAATATCACAGAATCACAGAATCACTAAGGTTGGAAAGGACCTTCAAGATCATCAAGTCCAACCATTAATCCAGCGCCACCATGTTCCCTAAACCATGTCTTGAAGCGCCACATCCACACGTTTTTTGAACACTTCCAGAGATGGCGACTCCACCATCTCCCTGGGCAGCCTGTTCCAATGCTTGACCACTCTCTCGGTAAAGAAATTTTTCCTAATATCCAATCTAAACCTCCCCTGGCGCAACTTGAGGCCATTTCCTCTTGTCCTATCGCTAGTTACTTGGGAGAAGAGGCCAACACCCTCGTCGCCACAACCCCCTTTCAGGTAGTTGTAGAGAGCAATAAGGTCTCCCCTCAGCCTCCTCTTCTTCAGACTAAACAACCCCAGTTCCCTCAGCCGCTCCTCATAAGACTTGTTCTCCAGCCCCCTCACCAGCTTTGCTGCCCTTCTTTGGACATGCTCCAGCACCAATATGCTACAAAGAAAGAAGTTTCTCAGTAGTGCTAAGTGGAATGGGTTATGCTTGCAGGCACAGAAAATCCTTATCAACTTCCCTTGACTTTGGCTAAGCCAATTGCTTCTAAGAAAAATAATATTTGAAAGTGATAATGTCTTCAGCTGTCACATAATGGGATTTAGGAGGTAAAAACACAGATGTTACAAAGCACCAGAAGCCACAGAGGACCACAGATGCAGTACAAATATTCCCATTTAAAAAAATAGAAACATTTCAAAATCATATTTATGAGGTAAATTTCCATACAAATCCATGTCTCTAAATTCAGTCCATGAAATACAGGAATATCAAACATTCTGGAACAAAATAGGCTGTGGATAACAAGTCAATTGGGATGTACTGAAAATAGATAGAAATTAGTACAGGATTTCATGTACATTTTATATGCTTGCAATTATGCAACCTACTAAATGCAATTGTTAATTTTTAATTTGGAAAATGCAGTGGTATTTGTATGTTCCTGCTTGCTTGGATGCGTACATTTACTATTCGGAAAGCAAGGAGGGAAAATGAATGAAGGAGAGAAAGAACAGCTGAACAGCATGATTTAAGGAGGAGGTGTGAGTGTGTATATTTTTAAATATATTTTTATATATATACATATATACACACACTCACCCCCTCTCAGCTGCTTTCACTCAATTCTGCATTCATTTTAAGATACTACTCCCCATTTGAATGGGGAATGATGCTAGTAATAAAAAGAGAACAAACTTTTCCTATAAAATTGAGTCCTGCAGCCTATGCAGAAGGCCAAACTCCAGTCAAGGTCAAAGATGTTATGCCTGCTCATAGCTTTCAAATTTCTTATTAATTATTAATCTAACATCGTAACCTGTTTTAAGTTCTTCATCAATGTTCTGTAAAGCTTCTTCAAATACAGAACTACCATCTACCTTTACTAAGCCTGCACTCTGTAAGACAAATTAAAAAAAGTTATTTTCACCTGAAATTATATAATGCATTTCCAACAGGTAATATGTAAAAATAAGACATGAATCTTAAACTATAAATAAATTTGATGTTTCTAACACCACACAGTATAAATATAAAAATAGACAGTACATCATAGATACTAATGGGTGGTTGTGTATTTACATAACAATTTGTGTTAAATTCATATAACACCAGGTTAGAAAAAGAGAAACAAATTCAGAGTAGACAGATTGCACACAATGACAGCTTAGATCAGAGACTCCCTGAAGCTACTTAAAAGAAGGGAAATTAATTTTGTAAATCATTAGTATATCAAAACAAATTCCTAGCAGGCTGTTTGAGGATGTTGGTGAATGCAAAGTACAAGGAAATTGGCCAGTTCCTTTACAATCCTGGTAGAAGAACAAATGTGAAAACAGTATCACTGCTCTGCTGTAAGGAATAAAAAGGAAGCAATAAACAATGATAAAGTAGCATCAGCTGTACTCCTTGAGGCATTCCTTGCAGAAGGCAAATCAACTGTACTCACAAAGGCATTGTGGCAATTGTTTAATTTAAAAAAACAAATTTTAAATGGTTAAATACCGGAGTCGCTTTACCCTTATAAAAGAACTGATGGAACTATGACACAGACTAGCAAAATATAGCCTCTGTGGCTGCTGTTCTACCAAATTTTTGACCAAGCATTTTTCTATACCTTCTAGTCCCCAGAATATCACTTATGCAACTAAAAACAGCATTATAGTCCTCAGAGAGGAAGAAGGTGTTAAGTACAAATGATTGAAAATCATATGGTGGTTGGAGATAGACATCTCAAGCCTTTCCCTAACTGGGGGATGAAAAACACCTTCCATCATCAGAAGGCATATAATCAAATGGTCTATAAATTATCCAAAGGCCTGTCCTCGATCTTGGGGAGCCTATAGGAATTCCTGAGGACTCTACATCCTGAATATGGTGCCACAGAGCAGAGAAGTTAGTAAGTTTAAGTCTTATATAAAGCCATGAGGCATCAAACACCTTCTGCATGCAAAGCACAGAAGGCAAAGAATAATGTTTTCCACAAAACTACATGAAAGCCTTGTTATCTTATATTTGCCAGAACGTTTCCCACATCCAGAGTTGTGGTATCCATCTTCCCACAAAATATCAGTACTTTTATACAGAACTAATTTTAGAATGCATCTTGTAAGAAACTTAGTGCTCTCTGTCATATTTTTCCCCATTTCAAGTATCTCAGAAATAAAGTAACTCTAATTCTACAATATTCTTGTGGAAGCAAAATTCACTGAGGAGAACTATTGACATTTCAGTATTTTTATGTAGTTAATTTTAAATGATCATTTTACGGTTCTTGATTTAGGATTTGTTTTTCTTCATTCATCACAAAAATTAGTTTTTTCTACGGATCACTGCATGAAGAACTGCCATCTCCCAACACGGCTGCCATCAGCCACTGTTCCCAATGTGAGAGAAGCCTTACTTCTCTTCAGGGAAGATCAGCTTCATTACTACTGGGAAAACTAGAACCAATTCAAAAAGGATATATTCACTGAAGAAATTGGCAATATTTTTCCAAGGGAATAGGGGAAACAGAAGTTAAAGGAAGAAATACTGAATCTGAAGCTAGATAAAATGAGCTAATTTATTCATTCTGCCAAAGGAGTACACCTGTGACTCTAGACTCAAGAACGCATTTTTAAGGAAAGATAAACCCGATGTCCAGATAAACTTCTATCAGCTTCACTAAAAAAAGCTCAGAACAAGGGTGGATTCGAATGGACAATGCTAGGTATTGTCAGGCCAACCATTCAGTGGCCTGACCATTAGATACAACCTCCTCCAATATCCTAAGGGAGGCTGTTGGAAACAAGCATCTTCTACATTTAATTTCAATGCAAAAGGCCTCAGATCCTTTCAGTCAATCTTCATTAGATGCTTGACCAATGCTAAAGGATTTTCTATCCTGCCTTCTGTCTTATGCATTACAGTGCTGCTTTTCAGAGACACTGGGCACCTGTAACTTTTCCTAGGTCAACAAGATTTCTATTTTCTATTTCAAGATTTCTATTAATTTCTGCCAAATATCAACAATTTTCATTTTTCTGTATGAGTGAGAGCATCTGTATCAAGGGAAGAGGGAGAAGAGGTTCAGATTCAGTCCAGGAGAACACAGGTTACCGTTATTCAAGAAAGGCAATAGAAGGGCAACGTTTATTTACAGAAGGGATACCCTAAGTAGTCCAGCACCAAAGCAAAAGTATCCCAGTGGACATAGTCCTCCTACCCTATGACAGCCATCTTTCAAGAAATACCAGGTTGTGACAGAATACCCAAGAAAGGGGATTAAAGACATCTTATTAGCAACCTTAGAGAATTTTGTTTTTAATCCTTTGCTTTGAGTAATATAAGGAAGTGCCAGTAAAACTTCAGGAACTGTACATTTAAAAAGCATTCCTATCTCCAGCAGTACAAGAGAGAGACAGAGAGGTCTACTTTCTCAGTAAAAGTAGAAAAAAAAAAAAATGCAGCTTTACCATGAGAACTGTTATAAAAAAGTTTCTTAACTTCCACCTGATTATTAATCTAACACCAAATTGCATTAGGGAAGCATGGAATGGAATGATAAGTTGTCTAGAAACAACAATTTTAATCATGTTGTATGCTGCTATTTTAATTACCTAAAATATCATGAAGTAACAAACTGTTTATGCATGAAGTGGGCAATTTATATGTTGTAACCTATTATGATAATCAGATGATACTATCTTCTTAGCTCTTCCCCACCTCTTTGAAAGTGTATTTCTCAACTGGAACAGTCAGAGAAATACCTGTTCTAGGCTGGGATAACAATGAGTTATATTTTTCCTATTGGTCTTCCAAACCGAATCAACAACCACACAAGTTTAGAGAGCGAGTAATGAATATTTCATAATCTCCCAAGTGTGATCTTTTTAACAACATTACAAGCATGACAACAACGAACCAAAAGGAGAATACACAGATTTGGGGTTGTCACCATACTTGGCTCCATCATCATTACTGTTGTTCATCTGGCTTCTTTCCTGGGAGAGGGAGGGAGCATTGTTTGTGTTTTTATCCTCTTTTCTTGAAATGATAATGTAGGCTAAGAATTATAATTCAAAACTACCTGGTTTAATTTGATTGTTATTATAGTCTTAACATTAAGACTTATTATTTGACTAATAACAATATAATACTAATAACAACACTAATAGCTAATAATACAGAATAACTAATACACTGCAATCACTGAAAACCTATTTGAAGAAAGCATTTTAACATTTCCAATATTTCACAAAACTGCACAGCAGCCAAACAGCTATTTTTGTCTAAATACTGCAGCTATGCCTTTCTGGAGTCTTTGGTCTGTCAAATGCAGAGCTGTTTCATAGAATATTAAAATGAATCTGTTTTGCTAATAGGTTTAGAATGCAAGGCTAAAATATGTCCAAAATTATGCATGTGCCGTCAGGCAGCAGGAGAACTCACCTGGCTGTGCTGCGGGAGGGAAGCTGGGGAGGCTGGCAGCCGCCCTCCCCACAGCACAGATTGCTCTGGGCCACGCCCAGCCCAGCCAAGGGCGCCCCGGATAATGTGAAACGTGCGGAGCTGTCTGCGGTGCTGAAAAGGAGGCG
>NW_010556026.1:1370-3710 GCF_000687285.1 Phaethon lepturus | reverse complement strand
GGGACAAGCAAACTCACAGTTTGGTTTAACTGATGAGCTGACTGTTTTCAAAACAGAACAAGATCATTTAAATGGACAGACTACAGTCACCTACTATACTGTTAGGCACTACCATAGAGTTGCTTGCAGCATGGCTGTTCAGACTTCCTACCAAGAAATCAAGGGCACATACTGAAAAAAAGCAGCAGATGATTTTGGTTAGCAGACATTTTATGTCATCAGGTGCTTCTAAATATTAAATCTGCAAGCGCTACTAATTGCTAAACTTTCATCTTATTTCCCAACATATTTTAGTTCATGTTTTGCAGGAAAATCTACTTTTCTTTCAGGTAGGTTTGCTTCTATCAGACTATGAAACATACCACACTGCAAGCAAAATACATTGCCATTCTGTTCTGTACAACAAAATTTATTGTCTTGATGAATACCTGCAAATTTACACTATATTTACTGATAAAGTCTAAGTACCTTTCAGAGAAGAATAAGAAAGGAATGATCAAATTTGAACAAGATCAGCAAACAGCTGGTGCTCCAGGACACAATCAACCATCTATGGTCATGATTCTACAGACCTGATTCAAGAAATATTCCACTGCACATAGCAGGATATTTGCCTGAAGTAAAGGCAAGTATTCCTTCAGAAAACAGTCAGTTTTAAAGACTATTTTAAAATCGTTACATTATCAGGCTTACGCAGTATTTTCTTTCACTTGGAGTAGGTTCTGTACATTTCTAAGCTAAAGTATTTTAAAGATACTTCTTGTTTTCAGATTTAAGGTGTAACATAAATTTAGCACCATAGATGCATGTAAATATTTCTCTGTATGGTTTTCATCTTATTTTTTAAAAAGTCAAGTGTGCGTATATAAACATACTGTGCCTAAATTAAAAACCTATCAGATATCTAACAGCTAAGGGTGGTACAATGGCCTTTCCTTCCAATAGTGTCCTTGAAAACAAAACTTCCCTTTCATTTTCAAGATGAATGACAGAGCCCCTTGGAGCTGCAGCTTACTCCAGGCTCTGACATGAGTACTGCAGCCTACAGTGTTTCTCAGACAAAAACATAAAGTATTACTGATTTACAAACAGGTATGCTTGTATTCTATACTGCCAGGCAGTGTTGAAAACTACATTAACCTTAAGTCACATGATTGCACAACTCCTTCCATGTAGTCTCACACATGAAGGAGTTCTTTAAAATGATCAATTAAAAACAAAAATCAGAAATACAACTGAAGTTTTTTAAAAGATTGTTTTTTCTGATCCGTAACAAATCTCTGAAAGAATGAAAATGTGTGTCTAATTAGCTGAAAAAAAAATTATGCAGATGTTGGAGTAACTACCTACTGTAAGCTTATGCATAGAGAAACGTATAACTATTTGGTTATCTTGTGTATTGTTTTCTATTCAAAGTTTCTTGAAAATACATAGAATAATTCAAATACTTACAGAGCTTGTTTTTTTCAGCTTTGTTCTTAGTGCCTCAAGCACCACTTATAGCAAGGTACACTGGAGAACAAGGCTCCCACATTGCAGCAGCTACAATTATTTATTTTTACACAAATAAAGAAACCTCTTCATCAGTATTCCAATAGTTTATAGCGATACTCTGTCACCAGACACTTGTTTATTGAGTTCAATAATGTTAAACAGCTGCCCACCTTTGATATTAATGCAAAGAAACTAGGTTCTGAGCCAGAAATAGTGTTTTTCATATGTAAGGACTGCAGGACAGGATCCCATTTGGCAAAGAGTCTTCAGTAAGGCAAAACAGTAGTCTAAGTAGGAGACTACGGTGCCCTTTCATATTAGAACTACAGCATAGAAGAAGGGTACCATAAAATTCTTAATTTTTCTTTTTTGTTAATTGGTACTGCTGAAAAAGATGTTCTTGCCCTTAAAAACTGTCATTTCGGCTTGTAGTCCAAGGTATCTCTAATTAGACATAGCAAAACCACCAATGTATCTACAAATAAGGTATTTTTCACATCAAAACTTTGAAAACTCTCTCATATGTTTCAATTCAACTGAAATGTCAAATTGTAATTTCTTGATAAAAAAACATTGACAACTGAAATTAGAACTAAGTACCTGGGACAGGACGTGTATTGGGTCTGGCTGAGATGGGAGTTAATTTTCCCCATAGCAGCCCTCAGAGTGCTGTATTGGTAGAAAGGTGTTGATAAGGTGCTAGAAAGGTGTTGATAAGGTGCTAGAAAGGTGTTGATAACACACCAGTGTTTTGGCTACTGCTGAGCAGTGCTCCCACAGCATCAAGGCTGTCTCTCCAACATTCCACCACCACCAGTAGGCTGGGGGGGGGCAAGATCTTGGGAG
>NW_010556026.1:0-992 GCF_000687285.1 Phaethon lepturus | reverse complement strand
TCCAGCCAAGTCAACCCACCACAACATGTGACAGTATTTTTACTTACTCTATAGCTTTGATCATTAAATTCCCCCTACCTTTAGCCCTACCTGTCTTGACAGGTTTCCTCTGTCACATTTCCTAGTGGCTGTAATTTCTATGGCATTAAATAAAACAAATCACACATAAGGTTTCCCCCTCTTTTTATTCTTCTAGTGTATGCTAGTACCTGAAACAGCACAGTGAAGATTACATACCTAAAAGTTGCTGATGCCCCTTTCCTAATAATTAGCCCTGCTATCCAGAGAAAATGCACAGCATGACATTTAGTCACTGGGAAATAAAAGACTGTTGCCCTACATCTGCTACAGAAGACAGCAGGTATGTCATAGAGAAAGTGTGATATAACCTCAGAACTAAGTGATCCTACTAGCATAATCGCAGGCAACAGTCCCTAACAGGCAATGCTTCCTAGCACGAATGTGTCCATCTTATTTCTTTCCAGGGATGAAATATGTTCACTGAACTTCAGGAAGCTGCAGGAAGTGCAAAGTACTTACCACAATAAAGCCTTTGAAAAACTGACTCTGCAACCACAGTTATATAAACACTCAGCAATTCATAAAGTGAAACATTACCTGAATTTCCCTTGCATGGTATACAATAATGAGCCCAAGCAGGATAATCGTGGAGAGGCTAATAAGGCATTTCAGAGCGAGGGAATAGAGAGACTCCTGCACAGGAAGTGCAAAGTACTTACCACAATAAAGCCTTTGAAAAACTGACTCTGCAACCACAGTTATATAAACACTCAGCAATTCATAAAGTGAAACATTACCTGAATTTCCCTTGCATGGTATACAATAATGAGCCCAAGCAGGATAATCGTGGAGAGGCTAATAAGGCATTTCAGAGCGAGGGAATAGAGAGACTCCTGCAACAGAAAGACACCACTGTCCGTCAGAGACCCACACGCACGGGACCGTTCCCGCGAGCAGCGGAGCCCAGGCTG
>NW_010556025.1:2224-2530 GCF_000687285.1 Phaethon lepturus | reverse complement strand
CTGGTGGATGAAAAGCTGGACATGAGCCGGTGATTTTACTCGCAGCCCAGACGGTCAACTGTATCCAGGGCTGCATCCAAAGCAGTGTGGCCAGCAGGTTGAGGGAGGTGATTCTGCCCCTCTGCTGTGCTCTGGTGTGACCCCACCTGGAGTACTGCATCCAGCTCTGGAGCCCTCAGCACAGGAAAGACATGGACCTGTTGGAGCAGGTCCAGAGGAGGACCACCGAAGTGATCAGAGGAGTGGAACACCTCTGCTATGAAGAAAGGCTGAGAGAGTTGGGGTTGTTCAGCCTGGAGAAGAGAA
>NW_010556025.1:0-1985 GCF_000687285.1 Phaethon lepturus | reverse complement strand
TCTGAGCAACCTGATCTAGTTGAAGATGTTCCTGCTCATTGCAGGGGGGTTGGACTATATGACTTTTAAAGGTCCCTTCCACACCAAACTGTTATATGATTCTGTGGTTGTGCAAATCCTGAAATGATGCAATTTCACTTTTCGGCTGCTGGCACTGTACAAAGGGAAAAATAGGTATTAGCTACTTTTTTTAAAGCATCAGAGCTACTTAAACTATCTGCTAACTGCAGTTAATGTAACATGTAAGCTTGTTATGCATCAGAAGGCAAATTTCAACAGTACGTGAAAGGCCAATATGTATTTCTTTAGCCAGATCCGTGATTTTCGACAGTTAGCCTATCCATATGCAGAGGTCAGATCATACCTTTATTCTGACCGCATTATCACACCATACCACATACTGTATATCTGCATTATCCTAAGATACAACTCTCCTCAGTACTTAAACGTTACCCTTTATTATACGTCAACTAATTTATATTTTTTTTGTGGTTTTTTGTTGTTTTTTATTACAGAAAAAATGTTAGTATTATATAACTATTCTTTACGGTATGCAAGTAAACCTAGATTCCAGATTTTTTAGAAGGAGGATGGAATGTCCAGCACTTTGTCCACTCTAACAGCTTTTGCAGTTCCTGTTCAAAGGATATGGCATATGCTGTGAAATGCACTAGCCACCAAAAAAAAAATTAAGATACATTAAAAATGTACACACACAAAAAGTAATTTATATTGACGAATAAGGAATGTTTTTTATTAAGGCTGTGCTTCAGAAAGAGGGTGTTTAGGGTTAAGTAGCCTTCATCAAGGCACAGAATGGGAAGAGGTAAGCACAGCTGTCTGTAAAACACAAGTTATGTGAAACCACTAGTGAGGTATGCATGCATGCAAACACAATTCAAAACTCCACAGCTGTTCTTTGTAACAAAACTGAACATAGTTAAAAGTAAATACTGTGGATTTTTAATGGCCACAGTTTTACTTCATTATTAAAAACACAGCAAATATTTCCAAACATAGAATTCACAGATTGAATAAATGAAATATTTTAAACCAAGTGCTTCACAGATCTGAACCCTGCATGGTTGTACTGTCTGGTCTAGAAGCATTTTGTAGACATCATAGGAGCATTTCACACAAAACTGAAAATGTCATTCAGGTGAATAAGAAACACGACATTTCCACATACATTTCTAATGTTTTTACACTTTCAAGTAGTTGAGTTCTTACGGTCACTTTGTAACAAATGTGTGCTACAGCAATACAGGTGCATGGATTCCTTTAGCAGCAGAGGCCCATTTCAAAGGGCACGTGGTCTTTTCGGGTTGATCTGTTTACTGGCCTGTTCCTCCTCTTGTAGAGCTGCCCGGAAAGATTTCACTTTATCTTTAATGAAAAAGAGAGAATGAGTGCTGATGTGCCTGTGCTCAACACAGATCTTGAAACTAAACCCTGATGCTATAATGCACAACAAAGAACATTCCTCCACAAAAATAGCTACAAGAGGATTGAGATAGATAAGCTTAAATTCAGTAGTCACCGTAAAACGAAGTTGCTTAGCAACTTAGTCCATTCTTAGATGCTACTCCTGTCTCTAGGCAGGTTAGGTTTGGAAACTGCACAATTGTATAGTGCAGCTCAAGAGGAAAAAGAAATTGTACAATCTCTGGAAGCGAGGTCAGGCATCGCAGGAAGATTACAGAGCTGTGGATCGTATATTCAGGGAGAAGACACAAAAGGCCAAAACTCAATTAGAGTTGAAACTGGCCAGTGTTGTGTTAGATAACAAGGACTTAAGTATGTTAATAGCAAGAGAAGGTCTAAAGAAAACATTGGACCGATACTTGTTGAAGATGGTCATCTGACTAATAGGGATGTAGAAAAAGCGGAGGCACTCAATGTGTTTTTTGCCCCAGTCTTTAATGATACTGACAGAGCTTGGGCTGCCCGGTCCCCTGAGTCAGAGGACCATGAGTGCAGGAACA
>NW_010556024.1:22067-22623 GCF_000687285.1 Phaethon lepturus | reverse complement strand
CATCGCAGCAGATGGGCACGAAGGCAGGCAGCCCCAAGCCCGCGATCCTGCCGCAGCTCAGGGAGGGGGGCGGCTGGTTAGGGCAAATTTCCCAGCTGAGAATGTCAAAACAGCTGCCAGTCTGGAGTTTATACACCTATAATTAAGGAGGTATGTGATTTCTAATCCAGCTCAAACGGAGCTGGATTAATTGGCAAACCTAAAAATAGCATCCGTGACCATGTAAGGCAAGCTTTTGTGTGTGGTTTAAATTAGGAAAGTGGGCTCTGGCTGTTTGGAGGGAGCTGAGAGAGACAGAGGCACCCTTCTGCCTCGAGACAGCCTGCGCGGGCCTGATCCTGCCGAGGGACAGGAGCAGCCCGCAGTGCACAGCGCTATCCAAAAGTAACAGCCTGGAGCAAGCAGAAGGAGCCAGGGCAGGAAGGCAGCACCCTCACCCCCGGGGAGATGTGTCCTGGGGGAGCAGGAGACCGCTCCCCTCGGAGGTGACCCCCCGGCAGCCTCAGCCGGAGCTGCTCTGCTTCCCCCCCGCCGCCTGCCATAGACCCAACACATC
>NW_010556024.1:21346-22053 GCF_000687285.1 Phaethon lepturus | reverse complement strand
GGCAGCCCCACCCGTAGCTGCTCTGCTTCCCCCCCCCCGCGTGCCGTAGACCCAACAGCTCACGGCTTGACCCTATCACGTCGTTTGTAAGAGCCCGCACCAAGCTTTCCCACTCTGTTTGTGATGCCCAGCGGGTTTACATGGTGAAAAGGCGCTTTCTGAATTACTGGAGCCTCCCTGGCTGCCCCGGGAGACGTCTCCGCTTTCCCGCGCGGCTCCCGGACGGCGTGATACCAACGCAGCCAGCGGCAGAAGAACTCCCGTTGACTTGTGCTCTGTCATCTGCTCCCTTTCTCGAACGCTCATCTACCCAAAGCCAGACTGCAAGGTTAAATTGCTTTTAATTTTTGTTTAATTATCTGCGGTGGCACAAGTAACTAACAGAATCGACTTGGCACACAAAGGCAGGTTCCAAATGGCAAAGCATATTATGAGATCGAATTATTAAACGTAGCTAATGAGCAAAATAATGATGTGGTGCCAAGCTATAAAAGGTTAGACTTTAAAGTTGTCACAGTTCATGAGCAAGAAAGATTTAATCGCATTCTTAATCAAATATTTATATGATAATGTGCTTTAATCAAAATAATAGCAATTAATTTGGAAAGGAATATATTGTATGCTTCCTGTTCTTGCTTTACAGAGAGGTTTTGCGGTGGGGTTGCAGAGCACATATTTCCTTACCGAATAACAAATCCCTCCCAGTA
>NW_010556024.1:19287-21315 GCF_000687285.1 Phaethon lepturus | reverse complement strand
AGTAGTAAGTTTTTGCCAGCTGCCTGTGCCTGGGGACACGCTGGCAGGGCAACCAACTGCAGGAGCAACTCAAGGCCTCCGGGTGCCCTTCACCCTGCATGGAGCCTCGTGCCCCCCGGGTGCCACCACGGGGCCGGTGCTGGGTCCTGCTCCGTCCCACCGTGGCGGCCCCGGCTGCGCGAAGCACAGGGCAGCAGGACCCACGCTGGCACCCGCCGGTGAGCCAGGGCCCCTCGCTATGCCTTTGAAGCACTTACTATTCACAAATGATTTAGCTGCTACCTCTTTCTCTCCGAATCCTGCCAAATCTCATAACTCTCCTTGGCAGCTGATGCTATCGCAATGATTTCCAGCTGTGCAAGAAGCAGCTTAAAATGGCTGCCGCACCGGAGCACCGATCCTCTCCTTCCTCCTCCTCCTCTCCTGGGCAGCGAGGCAAGGGGACGCGCGGCCAGCACTCGCCCGCTCCCACCCCACCCCATCCCTCTCCTGCCCTGCTCGGCAGAGCTCAGGTCTGCAGCTGGATGCTGAGCACCGACATGCAGAGAGTTTTGCTCGGGGCTTTTAGTCTGGTGTGTTAAAAAATCTAAAAATGGGGAGTTTAAAGAAGCAACAGCCGCCACCAACACCAGGGTTCGATTCCGAGTGCCTGCAGAGCGTGGAGGTGGCTGTCCTGTCCACCCCTGCTGAGAGCCCATGCGTGAATGCCGTAAAGGAAGGGCTATGGAGGCTGAAGAGGTTGGACATGTGTAAACCTGCCAGGGTGAAGAGAAAAAATACACCTAAAACTTTGCCCAAAAACTCAAAATGAAACTTGTTTGAAATTTTAAAAAGCCTGGAGGACCATTCCTAGCAGGAGCTGCAACAGCCAAAGCAGCATGAGAAAACATCAGCTCTTAAGGAGCGCATCAAAGTCCTTCCAACACAATTAGCTGAGGGAAGCATCCAAACAATTCTGGTGTTTCTTTTCATGGAGCCTCCAAACCGCCCGTGTTCACTAAGTGTGGGAAAAGATCTTCAAAACACCATTCCAAGCAAAACAGAGCCTACTGAAAGGGAGCATCACTCACCCCGAACTCCCCATAAGAACATGCCATTATTCTGTGCGTAGCCCTGACAAAGCCTTTGAAAAGGAGAAATGGTGCAAGAGCTGCGAGGACTGCAGCAGCCCCGCAGCAGCCCGTGCAAGCCAGCCTTGCGCTGGAGATGCCCACAGGCGGGGGGTCCGCTGGAAGCGGGTACCGGGCACTCACGAGGCAACCGCGGCACCATCCGGTAATCGGCCTTTGCAATAACGTGTCGCTCCTGGAGCCACGCGGCTGCTGGGAATTGGGTCAAAAACACCAGGACAGCGTCGAAATGCTGGCCCTGCCTCTGGGCCCTTGGCACACACCTCTGTGTATGCACAGCCCGGTATTTTCTCTCCTCCTCCGTTTAGCCTCTTGTGCTGAGTGGATGTATATGCACTTTTCGCTGTCTGACTTTTTAACACTTCATCAGAAAGCTGGAATTTTTTTTTTTTTTTTTAAGCGCTAAATTTGCCGTTTCTGTTGGAGTCAAGATGAAAAGCTTTCAATGAACCACCTTTGATTGGAATCACTTCTGTTGCCTTCGGTTTGGCCAGATGTTTCCTAATTACTTATCTGTCAAGGTTTGGTTTTTTTTTTAATGCACAGAGATTTCCTCTAAGTGAGAAATAGTGTAAGGTTCTTGTTTAGTGTCTTTGCCTGAGTGAAATAAGCCAGGCTAAGCTTCATCATCAAGGCTGGATTTTATGCTTGAACATGCAACTTAACATCAAAAGCTTGATCTTTTTTATTACAGATGTTTCCTAATTACTTATCTGTCAAGGTTTGGTTTTTTTTTTAATGCACAGAGATTTCCTCTAAGTGAGAAATAGTGTAAGGTTCTTGTTTAGTGTCTTTGCCTGAGTGAAATAAGCCAGGCTAAGCTTCATCATCAAGGCTGGATTTTATGCTTGAACATGCAACTTAACATCAAAAGCTTGATCTTTTTTATTATTCAGCG
>NW_010556024.1:19065-19277 GCF_000687285.1 Phaethon lepturus | reverse complement strand
AGGAGCCAAATGGCACATTATAACTTGGGATTTAAAACTTTTATTTTTAAAGCTAGATCTGAGTCATGCAGCTTTCTCCAGAGCCTGAGATGGTTTCATGTAATAACTCAGGGCCCGAATCTGCCACCATTACTCACGTCAGTGAGGGCTTACCTACATGAATAGACTTATTGAACTGGTGCTGCTTAGGGTGAGTAATGGTTACAGAATCA
>NW_010556024.1:6720-19008 GCF_000687285.1 Phaethon lepturus | reverse complement strand
TGCTGATTTGAGTCAGTCGCTGGGTCCTGCAAGGATGTCCTGTCCGTGACTCACGCAGCAATTACTTTGGAGGTAGAAAGACAAAGGAGGAAACCTTGAAGACTTTAATTCCCCAAACTGACCACTGCTGGCGGTGCGAGCCTGCCTGGCAGGGAGCAGTGATCTGATCTAACGAGGCAGATGTCATTACATGTCAGTCACCCGAGACATTCGGCATCGATTTGCTATTTGGCTGCTGTCAGAAATCTTTTACTTCAGGTAAGTGTCCCAAAGACGCTGACGTTACTGCCAAAGGAAGGGGGAAACCAGCAGAACTGAGCCCTGAACAACTCTGTGGATGCTTTAAAGGTTTTGTTCTTGTCCCTCTCAATGACAAGAAAACAAAAATCCAGTGCCTGTCAAAGTGTTTGTGGATAATATACCAATACACCAGAAGGGGACTGAATTAACAAAAAATAAATCCATATAACAATTTTTCAATAGCTTTAGCTGTCTTCAAAGCCAAGTAGCATTCTTTAATAAAAAGCAGGATCAGGCCAATAAAGCTTTAAGAGTTTAAAGTTATTTGATAGCCAGTTATTTTTCTTCAAAAGAGACTAAGTAAACCTCTGCCTGTAGCCTTCATTACTCCACCAGAAATGCTTTGTCAGTGTATTTGTGACAAATTAATTACAGCGACAGAAAACCTTGGTAGAAATTAATATTAAAAAAACATTTTTTTTTTTTTTAGGCTGTTGACTTCAGGGAATGCACTTCTGTTTCTAAAGCTGTGTGTTTTCCTCATTAGCTCTCTCCCTCCCCCAGTTCTTTTCAGAAACTTTCAGAAGCGATTAGAAATGGTTTTATTTTCAGCTTGCCTGGGGAATGGCATTAGCAGTGGAACAAGCCAATGACATTAGAATCTTGCTGGCAACAAGAAATGGCCCATCAGCAAACCTTTTAGAGAAAACATCCTGAAATTACCGTCTCACTCCTGACTACCTGATGCTAATGTGCAGCAAGATGCTCGCATGGGGTTATGTCACAAAGCTTCAACACCGAAGGATTTTGTGGCTCCAGAGGCACGAGATCGCAGCTCAGCAGCTCCATCCTCTAATGAGACCCGGCCTGATCCTGCAAACAGGAGAAGGAGCAGAGCTGGGGCAGATCACAGGTAGCTCCAACTTACCAGAAAGAGATATCGGAAAGAGATACGTGGCTCTCGCTCGCTGCAAAGACTCTGGCAAAGCACAGGACGCCTGCTTGTCTCTTGCTCTGGTTACAGTCTGTAAAATGCAGATCTTTCTTGTCTTGGGCAAAAGTCATTTCAAGGAGTGCAATTTCCATTCGTGAATCTTATGAAAACTGACAAAAGCAGGAGGTCACCGCTCCCCATCACCTCCAACACCTCCAAGTCATCGCCCTCAGCTGCATCTCACGGTCACGGTGGTCCTGTCCCAGTGCTTACACAGCTTAGTTGGAATATTGGCCTGCAAGTCCTGGAGGCTCTTCTGGACAGGTTGCTTTGGGCTGACAACAAGAATAAACACAAATAAAGCTTCTCCCAAGCTGTGACTGCGTGACCCAGCTCAAGAAGCTCCTATAACCGATGGCCCCACGAGAAACCACATTCTTGGCTCTGCTGCAGGAACCAGGCAGATATCCTTCTCCCCAGCCTCACCTTCCCCCGACAACTCTATTAAGAAGCTGCCTCATTAGCTTCCAATACTTAATTAACAAGTTGAATTAATAAGTAGCCAGGGTTCCTTAATTAATAATTAGTTAATCCTTGGTTAATAAGGACATCAGGAACTAGTTCACAAGGGAATAATTTCAATAGATTAAGGTGACAAAGAGCTGAGAAGCCATTAAATGTCTGCATGGAGCTGGTGCTGGACCCCACTCTGAGAGTGGGTGTCCCTCCCCTGAGTCCACTTGTGGGGTGCCATCTCGCCTTCAAAGCTCCTGCCTGCCTCCTCCGGCCACAAGTCCGGATTGGAAATGCCCAAAATGCCCATTTGGTTCTTGCTTCTACTGGTGATGCTCTCCAGATCTGCTCAGTGGCTGCTCCCCGCGCGGTCCCCGTCCCTGCCGGAAAGGAGGAGCCGGTGCAGGTGTCTCACCCCCTGGCCCTGCAGCCATGCAACACCAGCCGTGGTGTTACTTGAAATGGGCAATAAAAAAAGGAGGAATAAGTACAAAACACGATCTAAAAACATCCTTTCCCTGCCTCGCAATGGTACATTGCTTCCCAGGGAAGGACTGTGAATACATTTTAGTAGTTCAAGTTTAAAGCAGCTCTGGGCAAATCAAAATTTGCTGGGGCAAGGTGAGAGACCTCACCAAGCTCCTGCCCGTGGTCCTTGAGCACAAGGCAGATGCGAGCAGCACTGAGGGTCCTGGTTCCAGGAGGAAACACTGTTCACTTGGGCGCAGGCAGTGCTCAACTCAACCATACCCAACTCAGTACGTTGCCCACAGTTTGACAACATAGAACATTTGGCATTTTTCAGTAGGAAAGTGTGAAGAGTTATGTTGATGTTTCCTTCTCATTTTGATACAGTAAGTGTCTTGTTTCCATATTAACACTGATCTCAAGGTGTACATACATATATATACATAAACACAGCATTAAAGAACACTCATATTATCATATAACATTTCAAATTTAGCTAAATAGAAGCAGTTGATTTTTCCTGATGGTATTGGTTTGAAATTTCCCATCCACAAACCATTTTGAAATCCCAAACAAAACAAAAATCAGAGTTGTTATTTCCCACACAACAGATGCAGTGCAACAATCTCTAGGAAAATGAATTTTTAGTTTATTGTTGCTTACGGTGACTTATGTTCATGGCTGGTTTCAGAGAAGGTATTGAGTGTAGCAACAAAACACCTTTGCAGAGAGATAATTACCATTATTTTCAATTACAGTGTTGAAATTTCCAATCCAATTATTTCAAGACTGGGAAATACAAATATTGCTGTTATTGCCACATTGATAAATTACGTTGTTGATTTATTCTGAAAACAACAATTAATAGTGCTCAGTTTTGTTCCAAAATTTGTTGGACAACCTGCAATACAACACAAATTTGCTATTAACAATCACAGCAAGGAGAGGGTTGGGGGGAAGGTATTTATTGATAAAATACTCTAGACACAGAATCTATAAACCAAATTGAACTAGAAATTCAGCTTCCTAGTAGAAAGATGTGAGATGGTATTGCACTGCTTTATGTAGTGGAAATCAGTGCTCCTCACACCCCTTATTCAGTGCTTTTTGGTATCTAGTGTGTCTCTAATGTCTCAGTCTGCCATTTGCCCAAGCGTCAGTGGGAAGGAGTTGAAAGCAAATGTAACTTGTTGGTGACAGAAGGAAGTGCTAGTTAATTTTGGATTCTTTTTTTCTGCCATAAATCACTGTTTTCATATCTCATCCCTATATAGAGCCAAAATGCATGGTGTCTCAAACTTAGCCTTGTTTTACAAAGTGTGGAAAGGAGGAGGAACTCGGGGGTTTTTCCACCTCCTTTCACCCACTGCCCTCTTCCCTGTCACAGCACGGGCAGCTCAGACCCAGCATCCCTGCTCCTGACCATAAAGGTTAAAGATAAAGCCAGTGATAACCATTAGCATCAGTAACACAAGAAAAGCATCAGAAAATTGAAGAGTAGTCAGTGGTCTCTAACCCAAAGACAACTGTGGGGGAACTTTTTGCTGGCTAATTGAAAGTACTAATAATCAAAAAGACAAAATTCCTTTAAGTGTTATCCAACACCTGATGTCACAAAAAAACCCCCAACAATCTCAGAACAATATGGGCTGCTGGTCATTAACTGACTGCTTTGTGTTTGATCAAAATTCAAGACTCTCTCTCTACAGTTTGTATAACATGGATTGACATCCTTCTGCATTGTCTTTCCAACAAGCAGCCCCTAAAGCCCTCTGAGGTCTGTTTTGATGTTGAAACACAGGCAATTATTTTACCTGAGAAACAACGTGAAGGTTATTGACTTCCAGAGTCTGACAATACAGCATAGACCCTGTTCCAGCAGATACAGGTCACGCTGTTCTAGTGGCCTGAAAGCATTCAGGGTTGACAAGACTTTTTACAAATGGTAGCTGAGATGTTATCGCTAATGAGCTTCAATTGACTAGGACATAGTGCATGAATGTCATCCACCACTTTCAAATATATGAGAAAGAGAGCATGAAGCTTCTTGCTCAAGGCTTCTAGCAGGCCAGTAGCAAAGCAGATGTGCAGCCTATCCAGCAGGACACTTCTAATGTAGGTCTCCCCTCTGCTGGCTGTGGCTCTACAGAGCCCAAAGGGTTCCTCTGCCTCTTCTGCAGATCCCCCAGGACACTGTTAGGGTAAAACCTGTCAAGTGTTGAATGGGGTTTGTGCCTTAGCCAAGTTACAGCTCTGTCACACAGCAAGCGAGAAAGGATGGGAAGAAAGAAGAGAAAGAAAGAAGCAATTGACTCCATCCCCACTGGACTCCAAATAACAAACACAACTAATTGAGGTCAAGGACTCGTTGAGTCAGCAGCATGGTTATAGTTTTGAGAACAAAAGGCTTCTCCCAAACGCTTCCCACGGTCAATGTTGCAGTAACAACTTGGAAACGTTCTCAAAGTATTTACCAGTTGCTGTGTCGGTCGCCTGGTATGGAAGTTCCCACTGTCGTCTGCACAAATCCACTTGCATTTCTCCACTTGCTTTACCTGCTTTTCTTTACATAGCACGTACAACACTGTGGGCTTCTGACTTTCCAATGCAAACAGTAGCAATTTGGATGGCCTTTGGGGCAGTTTTGACTATTCTCAGATGGTCCAAAATCCAACGGTGATGCTAAAGACATGCAAAAAGCTACGTACCCCTCAAGGCAACTTAACAATATTTTCTGTAATGATTATTGCAGCCGGAGATTCCCCTGTTTTCTAACAACCCTCATCCTGAATTTTGCTTTTGTGTAGTCATATAACAATGATTACAGATTTGGGAGGGAGCTGCAGTCGGAAAAGGTGCAAAGTAGAGAGTAAGCACCACTCCCATCCCTCTGAGCGGCTGGGAATTGTGAATGTAACTACAAATTCCTGTCCCGTGAAAAACGTATTTACTCATCCAAAACAAATCCACATACGTCACCATTGCCAAGGGCTTTAGGTCCTGTTTTGGACCACACTGGACCACACTGATTCATCTGCCTCCCAGATGCCTTGCCAGAAGACTGGGCTTGCTGTGGGTGACTGGCTCTGGCCTTGCAGAGACGCAAGCTGACATAATTTCAAAGAGTAAGCAGGAAACTTCACACGTGTCCAGGAGGGAAGCCCTGAGCCTCCTGGCTGGTGCTGTCCCACGGGAAGGCCCAGATTGCAGCTCTATCTCCCACCAGTGATAGTGGTCACGGCCAACAGACCTGCACTGCCACGCGAAAACGAACCCGGAAAGCAGCTCTCCCAGGTCTTCCTGCAAAACATGGTCTCTTCCAGAACACAACATCCTGTGTGGTCGCACTGTCTTGTGCAAGCTCGGTCAGCTTCGAAGCTGGGGACGCGCAGAAGAAGATCCCACCCTGCTTCTCGTCGCTGAGCGCTGGCTGTTCCCTGTGGCCGGGGACGGGCCCGCTGGGAGCTGCCAGCGCCTCTCTGGCAGCTGGATTTCAGGTGATCGACGCCCAGGAAGTTTTGCTGGTGAATCCCTGGATCAACACCTCATCCCCTCTGAGGCTGGAGTCCCAAGACTCCTGCCTTTGTGCCAGACATGGCGTGTTTTACCCAAACTTAACCTCCCACTGGTGCAGCGGGCCTGCAGATTGATTTTTTAACCTTCTTGCTCTTCCCAGGCCTGTCCTGACACCTTTTTTCCCCCCTCCTATTTTTCATGAAATCCAGGCCAGCAAGGAGGAGGAGAGAGTTCGGTGCATCTGTTCACCACTAGCACGGACAAACAGCGCAGAAAAGCTTTGCTAACCTGAAGCGCATTGGCGTATCTAACCAAAACCCACCTGATTTCCCCTGGAAAGCAAAAGCGGTGAAAGGCCATTACTAGCAGGTTGCCCTTGCATGTGAAGTAATTCAATCAGGAAATGGGAAATGTGAGGCAGGAGAGCTTAGCTGTCATTTAACAAAAACAATTAAATGCATGAAATGTATCTTAATGATATAATTAAGGCAAAATTCCAATCCGCCATTAACAGTGGCATTAATTATTGCAAGTACATTACAGTCAGTATCACTGGAATGATGAAACCCTTTGTTATGCAGCTTTATTAACAAAAAAAACAAAACCCAAAATAAAAACAGATTATCTGCTGCTCCTCAAGAGAAGCTCTAATAGAGAATTACTTTTGAGTCAACCTTGATTACCTTTCTCTGTTTAGGCTGGTGGTAAGAGAGGTCAAAGCAACACAGGGAAACCACTGTAAAATACTAAATGACTGCTAGGACCCACCGGGGGCTGTTACTGAAGGTGTGCGGTGAAAAAGCTGTATGAAGCAAAGTTGATCAGTACCATCACAGACCTTGCAAGCTCTCGCCGTGAACTTGCAAGAGGTATATCCATCCCACATACGACCCAAGATACGGGACAGCTGTCAACACAACATGCGGATGGGTTTGCACGCCCACCCCACCGGCTCCAGCCTGCAACCACCGGATAGCTGGGACACTCAGCCGGAGCTGCCCCAGGCTGTGGTCTCACTTTTCTCCACACTCCTGGATTTCATCATTTCAAAGGCCCAGACCTCAGCACTCAGTGGCTGGGAAGCTGCTCCCAGCTTCAAATCCCCAGCCTTCAAAGGGGCCACAAACTGCATTCGTGTAGCCACTGCTGGTGCAAGCCAAGTCTTGTAATCTCATGGCCACTAACAAATCTCACGTGGGTATCTGAAGATAGAACTTGGCCCTCAAGCAGCCACTAAATACAACCATGTCATCCACTGCTCCATCCCGTCTAAAGATGCTTTCAGCTCTTAATTTCTGGGTTTCACAGCACCTTTCACAAATAGACCCAAACATGTTGTAACCTTTTCCACCACACAAGAAGTTAAACCCATCTCATGTCAACAGCTGACTTCCCTGCGTGCAAACCCTGCTTTGCCCATTGCACGGGCCAGGTGCCATGCTGGTGGGGTCTTTTTTGCCAACAAGCCCCTTTGGAAGGGCCAAGCCGGCCGCTTGCCCCCCCGGGAGCTGCGGCTCCCCTTCCTGCAGGGACACGTCAAAGCCCATTTGCTCCTTTTGACTTGGCTCCCTCCCCACGTGGGCTTTGCTGCCTTCCCCTCGGCATCTACAGACTGCAAAGTGCAGCACAGCTGTTGCATTTGGACCGTTTGCTGCAATTCCCAGGCGAGACCCCTCTCCGCTGGCAGGAGGGCTTCGTGCACTGCTGGCCTAAGGCATCCGAAACAGCAAAGGGACTTGGGGGATGCTCCTGGGCGGGACACTGACCCCGCAGCTCTCCTTCAACACCGATTCATGCACCAGCTACCTACGGGACTTGCTTTTACCCTCCTAAAGCAGCTGAAATCTGCAGTCACCTTTGAGACCTGGTTTGCAGCAGGGCAAGATCTCACCTGCCTTGTGAGAGGCAATGAGTCACAGCTTTTCAGTTTTATAACTTATTTTACACTTACTTTTATACTCTGCTCCCACGCGTTCGGACTGTCAGTTCTCTGTGTTAGGTTTCTGGGGTCTCGAGGCAATTGGTTTGGCACAGCAGAAACAAGGGCTTTGGAGCCAAGTGCCTTCACTGCAGCAGAGCCATCGATCAGCTGCTAAAAGGTCCTTGGATGTTGCTCAAAACTGTTTTGCATATTGGGACAAATGATGGAATTACCGATCTAGAGGTGTGAAGACATAAAATATACCTTTCCAAACAAGGGAGGAAGCCATTAATAACATTCCCCCTATGGGTACATTTATTTAGGATAAGCAAACTTATTATACATGGAAGCCTGTTTATAGTGGTTTTCAACACTTAATTCAGCTCAAGAAACAAAAATTAGAAAAATTAACCCCCTCCAGACAGCCATGCAACTTCTAGGTGATAACTGCCAGAGGACAAGCAAATGCACCAGTTGAGTGATTATGTGGCTACCTGCTGAAAGAGGGGGATTTTCAATTATGCATGGTTGATTTTCTACATGTACATCTCCCATTATATGGGGAAAATCAATTAGCAAGAGTCATTTGTTTCTGAACACATTGGTTGGAGAGAAACATTAGTTCAGAAACATTAATTTCTGGACAAATGTTTACAATTAAAATGCAATTTTGATTCCACTCAAGCCCCGTACTGCCACCCTGTATCTCAGCCAGATCTGGAGAAGAAATGAGTCTCCAGGAAAGGCAGAGCAGGGGTCGCGGCGGTGGGAAGTGCTGCCCATCGGTTTGCCGTGAGGATATTGAGATGGACCGAAGGACACGCTGGGGATCTGGGCTGTTCCTGCAGCTGAACCTTCTTCCTTGAGGCATGGACAAGTCTTGGGCTAACGGGAACCCAGTAGCAGAGAAGGACAGCATGCACACGTGGCACATGGTGATGGAGGACAACATGAGGCAGTCCCTGAGGGTTTGGGGTTTTTTTCCCCTGTGTAGGACTGGTAATGCAGAATTTCTTCAAAAGCAACACGTACCTGTGCTGGATGACATTTGTGCCATTTGCCCAAGCCCTAAAGTCAGTCTAGAAGTTGAACCCTCGTGCACAAGCAGCACACACAGAAGCAGCGACTTGTGGCTGCGCTTTTACCCACACATGGCGCTGAAAGCCAGGGTGGGAAAGCAAAACCCAAGCTTTTTCCCATAAACCGAAACTTTAAGAGAAAAGACAAAGCCCATTTTCCACACTCACATTTGGTTCCAGCAATTACTCACAACTAGTTACATTTGCTCATGACTCAGTCTGAGAGGACCTCGATTCAGGGCAGAAACCTCACCGAGGAGTCAGGCATCTTCTGATGAATCGGAAGAACTGAGTAAACTTGAACACATTTTTTTTTAAAGTTAGTCTACTTCCTTAAAGCTTTGCTTCATACTGTGCTTTTCTACACCACAAGGAGTCTCAACTATATTCCTTGATACGGTCCCTTTGTTCTCCGACCCAGCTACTCAAACACCACGCACCCCAAAACGGAAGTTTCCTTTGAAGCATCGCCAGGCTACAGGCAACGGCAACCACATCCTCATGCGCACATAAAGAGCAAGTGTGCTGAAGGTGCCTCGCCTTCCTCGAGATCCGCTGCACGTAAAGCACCGGCCTGCATCAACCCCAACTTCCATAGGGGTTTTCTGCAAGAAAAGTTGCTCTCCTGCCACACGTTACTCATCGGATCTAAATTCTCAGTAGCAGGGTGCAAGTGCATCCAGGCAATGTGCAAGTTTGCAGAAATTGTTCATATAAATTGTTTATTTGGGCATTTACAGTAAAATCTGGCCCAGAGAGGGTAAGTAGAGTTCCAATTTCACGCCACTCTTACAACATTACTGTAAATCTAGTCATATTTAGTAGTTTTTCCTTCAAGTGCAGCAATTATGCACCCAGCTGACCTTGCACTGGCGCAGGAGGAAAGGAAGCTTTCCAGACCTCCTGTTTGCAAAGCAATAAAACATAACAGGGCTCAGAGATCAGAGGGAAAATAAACAGATCCTCTCCCTGACTCTCCCCCACTCCCCCTTTTTTCCCCCCTCCCCGGCTTATATTTAGCTCCGGCTCGCCCGTGCCCACGGAAGGGCTGCCCAGGGAGCGGGGAGGCAGGGCCAGGCTCTTGGGGAACCTCAAGCTTTCCTCCTCGGGGCGGAAAATTGACAGATCTGCTCAGCCGAAGAGAGGGTAACAGCAGCTCTCACAAGAGAAAAATGGAGATGAGAAAAAGCAAGCAGTGTGGCCCACCAAGGTCGTGCATCATTTGGGTTTTAACCTGATTCTGCTCATCTGAACCTTGCAGAGCCTTGTTTTGAGATTCAAGGAAAAAAAAAAATCTCTGTGCACTGTGATGGACAAGTACATAAATAAGTTGTCTGGAGTGAACACGTGCTTGCCGCTGATCATCTTCCCTGAGAAAGCCATCGGTGTGCCCTCAGCCCTGGCTAAAACCCAACCCAGCTCCCTCCTCGCAGTCAACCGGCTCTGCTGACTGCCCCAGTCTACACAGACTCTCCTCAAAACACCACGGGTTGGTCTCGCATGACTATTTTAGAGCTCCTAGAGTGTTTTGGATGCCTAATTCTTACCCATCTTAACAGGCCCAAGTACTAAATGCTGTAAACACCTCTTGCAAACAGGTAGCTGACTGCACTTGGTACCGAAGATAGTAACTAAATGCTACGATACCAGAGCAGAAGCTGTGGCCACAGCCCGTCCTCTATTCGTAACACAAAGGGGACACAGCGTGGCAAACTGAGAATACCCACCCGTGACACTACAGTGACTGCCTGGGACTTACAGCCCAGGCTGATGAGCCACTCGGAGCTGCTGTGGTCCCCAGGACGGCACAGCCGTTCCCCTCCCTGGCTCAGGTATAGCCATCTTTGAGGTCTTTTGAAGCAGCCCAGTAGCTTCTGTGGTATTGGGAAACAAGACAGGACACCTGTGCCGAGCTTCCAGTGCAGCAGGAACCACCTTTTTCTCTCCATTTATGCCTTGACAATAGCGAGGCCACAGCAGAAAGGAGAAGGTGGGAGTCTGGTGCAACTCCGCCTGCCTTGGTGCAGCGTGTTGCTCGGTGAGCAATGCGGCAAAGTGCTCCATACTTAAGTCTCCAGCCTCTTTTTTTAAAGCCTGGCTGCTTATTAGCAATGCACATCAACACCAGAGCAATAGCACTGTACTTCAGAGTTACTCTCTTAATCAAATGCAACTTCCCAGAGCCACGCTGATCTAACGGTTCAGTGTCCGGGTGCCCTGCCTTTGCAGGAGAGAAATACTCCACAGAGCTGCGTTTTGACTGGCATCCAAAACTCGCCACTGGCTGCTGTGATTGCGATTTATTGCTGCTGCTAACAACCAATCTCAAGGCAACCGTGTGCATTTGAACTGAGAGCCAGGACTGTGCGAGGCGGGGAACGAACACCCACCAGGAGCTGACAACTAATGAATCCTGAGCCGCAGTCAACACTCTCCCACATTTTTGCATTGCAAAACCCCCTGCAAGTACACCGCGTAGAGTGCTTCATGTCACCTGTCCTTTGCCTAGCCCAGAGCCATCAGTCTGGTCAGCCAGAGCTCTAAATTTCATTTACGCACCTTTTAATCTTTCCTGCCAAGGGGCTCTCCCTCCGCAGAGCCAGGGAGGAAGCTGGGGAGCGGCACAGCCACCAACCCAACCTCCCGGGCAGACGACCCAGCAGAGGAGGGATGCTCTCCAGCAGGCAGCAAGCCCTGCTCAGGCGGGGAGCCGCAGGTCGTGCTCCCCCAGGGGCAGGGCAGCCAGCGAGGAGGCCCTGGAGCGGTGGTGGCTGATGCCCTTTCAGCCACAGAGGAAGAAAAAGCATGCCTACAGCATGTGCCTCCAGGACACCCTGACGCCCAGTTTTGGGTACCCTAAAAAAATGCCATGAATCTCAATCTCAACTCAAAAAGAGTAAGCACTGAAGCAGCTGCTGCTTCAGAGGATTTGTCTTTCCTTTGCATTACCCAGGCAGCTTCAGAAACCTCCAGCATCAGTGAACCAAACCCCTGTCCCACCTCATGCAGCTGCAAAGGGCAGTCAGGAAACAGACCCATAGTATCTTTGGGTTGGAAGGGACCTTTAAAGGCCATCTAGTCCAACGCCCCTGGAACAAGCAGGGACATCTTCAACTAGATCAGGTCGCTCAGAGCCCCGTCCAACCTGGCCTTGAAGGTTTCCAGGGATGGGGCATTTACCACCTCTTTGGGCAACCTGTGCCAATGTTTCATCACCCTCATCATAAAAAATTTATTCCTTATATCTAGTCAAAATCTGCCCTCTTTTAGTTTAAAGCCATTACCCTTGGTTCTATCACAACAGGCCCTACTAAAAAGTCTCTCCCCATCTTTCTTACCAGCCCCTTTAAGTACTCGAAGGCTGCAGGAAGGTCTCCCCGGAGCCTTCCCTGCTCCAGGCTGAGCCCCCCCGGCTCTCCCAGCCTGTCCTCCCAGCAGAGCTGCTCCAGCCCTCGGAGCATTGCTGGGGTCTCCTCTGGCCCCGCTCCAGCAGGTCCATGTCTCTCCTGTGCCGAGGGCTCCAGAGCTGGACGAAGCACTGCAGGTGGGGTCTCACCAGAGCAGAGTAGAGGGGCAGAATCCCCTCCCTCGACCTGCTGGCCACGCTGCTTTTGGGG
>NW_010556024.1:2951-6656 GCF_000687285.1 Phaethon lepturus | reverse complement strand
TCATCCACCAGTCCCCCCAAGTCCTTCTCAGCGGGGCTGCTCTCAATCCCTTCATCCCTCAGCCTGTGGTGGTACCGGCGGTTGCCCTGACCCAGGTGCAGGACCCTGCACTTGGCCGTGTTGAACCTCATGGGGTTCACACGGGCCCATTCCTCGAGCCTGTCCAGGTCTCTCTGGGAGGCATCCTGTCCCTCAGGTGTGCCAGCCGCACCGCTCAGCTTGGTGTCCTCTGCAGACTTGCTCTTCAAAACCTTCTCTAGTTCCTACTCAGCAGAAACCCTCACAGCCAGCCACCACGCTCCCTGGAGCTGCTTAAAAATTCGCCTCCTGGGCTATGGCAGGATTGTGTCCACCTGGGTCAAAGCTGCCCTGCCTGCCCCTGCCTGCCCCTGCCTGCCCACTCACCGAGCAAAACCCTGAGTTTTCCTGCACTGAGTTCAAAGGAGAGGGGTGAGGTATGTGCAGGGCCCCTGAGAAGGGGAAAGAGGGAGGGGGAGGCAGTTTTGACCCCATCAGACCTTAAATGAAGTGGATCTTGAGCAGCGCTTTTCCAGCCTGATCACGTCTAGGAGCACAAGGCAGGAATTATTTCCTCTTTTCTCCTGTCCAGTCTTTTGCTTTTGCTACTAACACTATTACACGGTCCTGTTTTGTATCAAAGCAGTGGGATTTTCTAAACTCTTTTTTTTTAAGGGGAAAAAAAAAAGGATAGCAGCAAGTATTTGGAGTAAATTCCCATTACAGTCAGGATAGTCAACAGCAAGGATTCCTGCGAGAGCACGTTGCTTTCTTAATAAATCTCAGTGTAACCCACCCCTGCAGCACTCGCCATGAGGGAGAATTTGTGTTTCCAGCCACCTCACGCAGGGGTTTCCGTCCCCGGCCAAGGCTTCCCCTCCTTCGGCGGTGAGACAGGTCTCAGCCTGCGCAGGGGCCTTGGGACCAGCAGCATGGAGAAAAAAACCCTCCACTAAATCAACCCAAGGGAAAAGCAGCCTGAGCAGGTTGAAAAGCAAGAGGCTGACTCCAGGTTTCAGCCCTCTCCCACCTCAAAGCGCCCCAAGCCATCTCCTCCGTCTTTTCTGGGAGGGAATCGCCGGCAGGGACCACCCCGGGCACCGGGACTGGGGCTGAACAAGCCCTGGGGGGGGGTTGCTTCGTGCCCTCCAGGCGCAAACCGGATTAAACGCAGGCGCAGGCAGCGACGTGGCGCGAGCTGCCGCCAAGACCGCACGAGAAATTAATCATCTGCTGGGGAGAGCAGGAGCAGGGATTAACGCAGCTCGCGAGGAGGACGATGGCAGAGAGGAGGCTCTGGCAGGCAGAGGGGAAGAGTGTGGGTGAGGACAAGCAGATAAAATATGGAGACAAAAAGCGAAAAGAAAAAAAAAAAAGCTGCTGTGAAGTTCGGATACTTTGAAGTTGGAATTTACACCTTCCAGCGAGTGCAGCCAGGGAGGGCCAGGAGCGCTGCAAAAAGGGTTTCGATGCTGGAAGCACAGGGGAAACCTGAATCTGATTTCTTAAGTCCTGTTCAATTTGCAGCACAAAAATCTGCTTAAAATCAAAGGCTTTGCCACTTGTGGTTTCCAAAAGTCACAAAACTGTTTCTTCCACTGAGTTGCAAAAAAAAAAAGGGGGGGGGCTTTAAAAATAATCTTTTGCCAATCAGCCGTGCTGCAGTGTCCCCAGATCACCTCATTAGCCGCGGAAAGGTAGCCTAGTAACAATATTCCTCTGCCCATTCCCACGCACTGTGCTAGTTGAACTTGGCTTTTGTTTTTTCATTTAAAAAAATTCCTCTTTGGAAAATGTGGTTTCAGCTGAGTTCCCATTTTCTGTGGGAAGATGTTGGTTTCAGCTGTGAATCCAAAAACGAAAAATGTAATTTCGAAACAGCGATTGAAATAAAACCCTGCCCTTTCCCCCGCCTCGCCGTGCCTGGAGCAAGGTGGATGTTTCTCACTTGGATGCTCGTGATCCTGAGGTTGGGGCAGGGGCATTGCTCCCCTCTTGGAAACGGAGAATTTGGGTGTTTCTTTGCATGTGGGATGGGAAAGCGGGTTTGGAGCTGCTCACGCTAACACTGGGGCCATCGGCATGCTGCCACGGTCACCGAGCTCCTCGTCCCGCCCGCGCCGTGCTGCCTCTCGCAGCCCGTGGCGTTGCGTTCGTCGACCAAGGTGCCGTGTTGGTAAAGCAACTCAACTCATCCCGCCATGGCTTTTTGCCTTGTTTAGTCCTGCCGGCCCCGATCCCCCAAGACTTCTGTGCGCAGTGTTAGGCACTGAGGAAGCCGTTTCAGTTTTTATCTGCTATTCACAGCGCACAAAAAGAGACATCTGTGTCTTTTCAGGATGGGGGCCTTGGTTTCCACGAGCTGTGTTGTCTCCTGCGGAGCTCCCACCGTATTGAGGCTTAATCCTGGCCATGCTTGCGCGCGCATGGCAGCTGAGGCAGGAGCAGGGCTAACGAAGATTGCAACGAAGACAAAACTCACATCTTCATTACCCGCTTGAACACACGCAACAGAGGGGCTTGCTTGTTTTGGTCCATGTAGTCAGGCTGAAATGCAGATTTTGCTTCCTAAAAGCTATCCCGTAGCACAGGCCCCCCGGGAGCTGCCACCCGCTTCCTCACGAGCCTGCTTGAGCTGCTGAGGTACTGTCCCAAAGGAAACCCATCCCTGGAGAGCCCGGCATCGGGACAAAGCATCACTCTTGATTGCAAGTGGGTAAAAAGTTTAGCTCCAGACACTCGTGAAAGTGGGTCAGTTGCTAAAAAGGAGCAAGCAGGGTTCTGCTCATTTAGAACACGATTCAGAGGAAAAAAGGCTTCCTGGCTAACAGCTGGTGGCTTGTAAACGGGCTGGAAAGCACCAAACGCTGGCAGCACAGAGGAGTACGGCATTCGGGACACCTCTGATACATCATCTCACGTGCTCCGTGATGCCTCGAGAATCCCGCTTGCACCTCCAAATCGTCCCTCACCGATTCATCCTGGAGCCCAGACTGCTGGGGCCAGCGTCCTACGGTCTACATTGGCAATGAGAGCACTTCAACCGTAGCGCTGCTCATGAGCCTCGCCCGCACGGCAACGCGCTCTTCTCCGAGCAGTACCCCGCTTCTTTGGGAACCTTTGGCTCCCTCGGGGTGTGGGGCTTGAAGCCCCACTGCTCACCGGGGCCCTGAGAGCAGGCGGGGACGGTCCCTGCCAAACACCCCCCAGCCACGTCACAGCCGCTGCCACCAGGGTATGTTGAGTAACTGGGCTCTACAGGTCGAAGGGCTCCAAACTGGACCCAGCTGGGTGCTTGGCCCACCAGAGCCTGTGGTCAGTTACTGGCGAGCGTTCCCCGAAGCCAGGAGAGCCCTGCTGAGGAGCCGGGCAACGGCGTGGCGTTAAAAGCAGCCGATTGCTTACTGCGGGGAAAAAGTACAGTGTTCCAACCCCGGGCAGCTGCTTTCCAGTACTGTATCGCCCTGGGTCATCTTCCCAGCAGCAAAGCACAGGGGACACCAGGTATCCCACAAAATAAACCGCGACCGGAAGGCGAGTGGCACAGTTCCGGGGCCAGAGCCAGAGAGTTGGATTTGGCGTTCTCCTTCCCGGGCTGCAATTAAGCTGCTTTCAGTCGTTACTAGTGATATTTTCCCAGCTGGCCACCAGCTCGGGGCTGTGTGGCAAGCAACCGGCCGTGCAGAG
>NW_010556024.1:0-2922 GCF_000687285.1 Phaethon lepturus | reverse complement strand
GCTGAAGTCCAGAAGAGCTCCTCGTGCTCACGGCTCCCCCGGGTTAAAGCCAAGCGTCCACCACTTGCCCATCCAACCCAGCTGGAGGGGCCGCTTGTAAAAGCCAGGGGCCACTTTCAAAAATGCTGCCACCTTAGATGGAGGTTTGCGATCAGCCAGAGAGAAGGGCTGGGGAGACCGAGGGCTTAGGCAGAGCTGACAGCCTTCAGGCGAAGCCCAGGGATTAATTGCTACACGCTCCTTAGTCCCAAGGTCTGGGTGAATCTACAGGACATCCTTCAGAAACACAAAAAGAAAACCCCCTGCAAACAGTTAAGTTTTCAATCATTTTAATGTGATCACTGCAATTTGACCACAGTCTCAGAAAAGAAAAATTCACACAAATTATCTGTGCTTAGGATTTGAGTCAATCTACACAGTTCTTGTTGATTGACGGTTATTCAAGTTAAGACCTTCTGACCATCAGTGATGTTCTTGGCTGAAAGGCAGGATCGCAAGTGTTGGAAATATTGGTGCAAACCAGGAATGCTTCTTCTGGGATTAAAGCTGCGACACCTGATCTACTCAAAAGAAAACAGAATTGTACACGCACACACGCACACATGGACCGAGCATGCAAATACACCGGGAACCAGCTACAGCTTCACGGGAAAACACACGTCATGGCAATACAGAGGTTGGCCTGTTAATCCGAAGGCTACTTAACACGGGGGTAAACCACACAAATGTCAAAAACTGAGAATATTCATTTTCCAGTATTTAAAAATAAAATAGGAAGAGCTCTTGAAATTACATTGTGTTGGCAAACTCTGATTTTTGGATAACAAAGCAAAAGGTGAAGGCAAATTTTCCAAAGTATTGTAAAATTTATTGTATAAGTATTGCAGCTTTTAGAATGACATATAATTGCCACTATTGGTTACTGTTACACAATAAGCGTTTACAACAGATTTTTGTAAATCGGCATCAGAGTACATAGTCATACTAAAACAGCAAAATATAGATAAGTACTGCATTGCATGTGCTGTCAATAGTTTACATAAGTTTAAACTTGAACAGAACTCAGGATACAGGACTGCCTATAACAAACTCCAAAGCCAAAGCAATGCAATTGGAAGTTTAAGAAAATATTAATACAATGAAATGTGTCTATAAGGCAGGCAAATTAGGACTTTAATGTTGTCCTTCATGAGCTTCTATAGTACAGCAAAAATTTGAAGCGCGGTTTCTGGAAAACTTCTTTTTCTTTTTTTTTTGTAGCTTTGTGTCGTACATAGAAAATCTCTGAGTGATACAGAGACAGAAGAGATTAAAAATTCATGCTGTTCTCACCTCGCACTGTTAATGCTACACATCTGGATTTAGTCTTTTCCTGATACTTAGTAAAAATGTTGGGCTGTTATTTCTTTATTTTTTAATATATCAGTTAGTGCAATTTTGTAGTTCGGTACACACACAGAAGGGTAATTCTCCAGAAAGCAACTGGGTTTCCTTATACCCCCACTTAAGATAGAATGAATTTCGTTAACACTTGTGGAAACAACGCACTGGATTAGTAAAGCCGAGTCTTCAAATCGGTGAAATCGAGGGTTGTGAAGGGAACACGAGTTCTACCGGTGTCAGCCCCAAATGAAACCCATCCTTCCTCACCACCCTGATCGACCAAGCCACGTTCCCCTTCCAGGCCATGAAGATCTGGGGGCACTTTAAGGATGCCGTTTGCCGTACTGTAAGCTAAGAAACTCTGTAAGATTAAGAACCCCTTTTAAAGCTAACGCGACTCTTAAAACTTCAAGCAAAAAGGCGGGCTAGGACAAGAGGTTGCTAAGCATTAGCAATGCCTTGTTTCTTCTGTGTTTGTTTAAACATAAATGGTTCTTAAGGGGCCTGACTCTCTCTGCTGGCAGCTGCAAGATGCTGGCGACTCCCACGGAGCAGGACCGCAGTCCAGCTTCTGGGAAGCTCGCTCCTGAGCCAGAGGGAACTGGGAGAGGCATCAGCAAGGGTGTGCAAAGCCAGTTCTCTGCCTTGGTGGCAATACCAGACACGGGAATTGGGAAGAAATGGACCCCGAGGCAAAAGTAACATTAAATATTAATAATAACAACAACAACAATAATAATAAAAAAGAACAGACCGTTATTTCTAAACACCCATTCAGAACGTGGAGTCGATCTGGGCCCCAGATCTGGTATCTGCACCTGAAATACACAGTTCTCAGGACTGCAAAGCAGAGAGACGGGCAGAAGAAAGACAAAAGGTGACAACTTGGCTCTGTCGAGGTGGACTCGAGTTGCACCCGCTGCCTGGGACCCGGGTCCAGCCGCTCCCCGGGGACCTGCACCGGCAGCGGGCAAGGCGGCAGCTTGGTTCTGGTTTGTGCACAGCCTGGGCCGCAAGGCATCCCTTGCCATAGAAACCTGGTGCTACGAACCACCCCGTTTCACGCTCATTAAATTCCCCGAACTAGAGAAAGAGGTAAACAAAGCTGGACCCAGGAACTCTGAACAAACTGACCACTCAACTGCAGAAGCTTGGGGTGATGCTTGGGGAGTAAGAGCTCACAACGGGAGTGGATTGGGGAAGAAAAAAACCAAAAATAGGGGGAAAAAACAGAGAATCGGTTGAAATTTTGAGGACTTCAAAGCATAAGAGCTGGGTTTAATTGCACTGCATTTTCAGACGCTCTCCCACTACCTCTCCATGTCCTTCCAGGCCCTCCCCAGCTCCCTGGCCCCTCTACGGGGCTTGGTGGCCAGGTGACGCCACGTGACGAGACAGTCCCGTTCCTCAACAACCTCCAGTCCCCACGCCACCTCCTTTTTCACTGCTCAGTTTTAAACGTGATGCATATTCCACCCAAAACCTGCTGAGGTAACCAGTTTTTCTGTAGCAAACAAACTAGTTCAGATCACAGAACAC
>NW_010556023.1:0-838 GCF_000687285.1 Phaethon lepturus | reverse complement strand
GCATGTCGCCACGCTGAACCCCTGTCCTGCCTGATCTGCGTTCCTGGTTTCCCAAATAAAACTTGCGGCTGCGGCCCCGATGCTTCTTATCGCCCGCAAATCTCCAAAAATCTTGATACCCCCCGCTCCAGGTGTTGCCCGTAAATGACAAGTGATGAAGCTGCATAACAAAGTCGAAATACCACAGGGGTTTGTCTGGGACATTATCGAGTATATACATAATGGTAATAATAAAATCAAGCCCTTATCTCCTCCTTTGCAAGTGTTCCTCTTTTGGCAAAGCGATTTGGGACCCACCTCTGTGAACAATGCAGCGTGTTAAGAAACGGTTCTGCTAACCTGGTGATCAATTAACAGGTCAAAAAATCAGCAGGTGGTCACTGGCGAATAATACTATCTGATTCATTCTTAAAAATACAGTATCAAACTGCAACTCTTTCTCCGGGTAAAATTAGAGGTACCCTTTCTTTAAGTCCCCGGTTCGTGCTTTGAGCTCTGCAGAAGTGGTGAGGGGGGTGTTTAACGAGGAAAGCCAAGTTTTGTGGTAGTTTTCTTTCTTTACTTTAGATTTTGGGTTGCCCGAAGCTCCCGCCGGCGGCGATTCATTCTTAAAAATACAGTATCAAACTGCAACTCTTTCTCCGGGTAAAATTAGAGGTACCCTTTCTTTAAGTCCCCGGTTCGTGCTTTGAGCTCTGCAGAAGTGGTGAGGGGGGTGTTTAACGAGGAAAGCCAAGTTTTGTGGTAGTTTTCTTTCTTTACTTTAGATTTTGGGTTGCCCGAAGCTCCCGCCGGCGGCGGGGAGGGGGGGCATCCCTCGGCCGTGCCACGGGCGCGG
>NW_010556022.1:0-4691 GCF_000687285.1 Phaethon lepturus | reverse complement strand
ACCCGGCAACCCCGTCCCGGAGGGAGGTGGTCCCCCGAGGGCGAAGCGGTGTGCGGTTTTGTCCCCCATCCAGGTAATCTAGCAGCTTGTTGGTAGCCCCCTCGAGAATTTGCCCCGCGGTCTCGCTGCCCGAGCCTCGAAATGACGGGGGGGGGTCGACTTTTTTTCAGCTCGTTAGCCCCGCTTAATTTGCCATTTTCAGTCAGACCTTTTCCGAAATAGCTCCCGAGCAGGCCGAACAGCCCAAGGGAATTGGCGCCAGTGGGAAACGACCGGCGGAAAGCAAGCAGGGACCCACAGCGGTTGAACGGTGTGCCCACCTCCCAGGGCCGGTCTCTTGCCGAGGCAGGGCCACAGCTGGTCGTGCCCCTTCGGAGGCGCGGGCACCGGAGCCCCGTCCCGTCCGCATCGGTGGCTAAATGAGTATCAGAAGCTACTGGATTTTTTCCCTCGTTCGTGATGAAATGAAAGCCGTTTTGTACTTGCGGGTAGCGTAGTTTTAAAAGTGGATTTTGAATTTCTGCATCTGACAACGCAAGAGACCCCGGGCTGGGCAACCGGTGTTGCGCTTGAGCATCTATTGACTGGTGTAGCTTTGGAATGGCACAACCTAGTAGGCCGGGCAGAGGTTGTGGCATCGGATACAAGCATTTACAGCTGCTGTTAGCATATAGAGATGGTTTGCATGATTTTGGACTTGGTTCTTCAGCCTGTATTTGGTAGGCAGGGCTTTATATGCCATGAAAACGAAATCAGGTGAGCTGGCCAGTGAACTACCTTCAGAAAGGGACTTTACTTCCAACAGGGTGTTCAGCTGATTCAAAATATACGCCAGGGCTACCAGAAATGAAATGTCTCGTTAAAAATACCATGCGGTGCAAAGTAAATCTTCTAAGCATCGAAGATGGCAGGAGAGGGACTATGTATACTTAATATGGTGACCTAAGGTGTCTTCAAAGAGCAGCGTCCAGTTGTGCAACACCTGACATACTTTTATTGTTTCACAGGCAAAGTAATAGTTCTGTCATTCGATCAAATTCCCCAACAACAACATCTCAGATAATGGCCAGAAAGAAAAGAAGAGGGGTATGTTGCCTTTAATTATTTTCCCGTGTGATAATTTGCATGTGTACTGTGATTTTGCCCTTCAACAGTTTTTATAAACTTAACATGTTTTGTTTCTCTGGGAATAGATAATAGAGAAAAGGCGCCGTGATCGTATAAATAACAGTTTATCAGAACTGAGGCGGCTTGTGCCAACTGCTTTTGAAAAACAAGTAAGCCCTTTTTTTTTTTTTAATTCTGTATCTCATCTGGCAGTGTTAGTTCTCTTGTAAAACTCATTAAAATAATATTGTATGTGTCCTGATCTGGCACAAAGCAGGCATTTCAATAAAATGCTTTGTTGTGGCGAAACTATTAGAAACATAATTCATTATAAGGCTGAAAAACATTTCCATTCTTTGGCTTGTTTTTCCCTTAAGGGTAACTGTGTTCATGTTGCCTCTGTTCTTTCGATGAATTCCAGTAGTGGTTTTGTTAAAAATGCGCTTTACTCCATATTTAAAAAAAAAAAAAACAACCCAAAGAAACCCCCAAACCCAGCACAACTCCACCAATTATCCTTTTGTCTAAATCTTTAAATATAATGTCCTTTGCCCCTACTTTAAGCAACCTTTATTTTTTAATCTGTAATTTCAGTTGCAAACTAATCAATCCAGTTTCCTGAAAAGGGAACAGACAGTCTGGATTATTCACGTTTCAAAATGACTCTTTAGAACCAGTGCATTAGGAGGGGTAATGGACGCATGTCATGTCAGCTAGTGAAGTCAGCAGTGTTTTCAAAGAATTTTGGTGAGAAAATATTCAATGGGAAGGTTCCAGCTAACTTCAGTGAACTTTGGTTCAGCTCCTTAGTCATGAAATTACAGACCAAAAGTTTCAGAATACAATCTGTGCTGTGAGAAAGGCATTCTGTTTATGTCATTCAAATGAAATTTTTTACTTTCCTTTTGATTTTTATTTTTTGGGCTTTGATTCGGTATTTAGCCTTGTTCCTGTTTTACTGGAAGTATCTGAAGATCTACGGATAAGTGCAATTGACACTACATTTCCACATAAAGGAACCAACTGAAAATAAAGAACCTGACTTCCTGGTAATAGTAAAATAAAAAACAGAAAGTAAAATTTGAGAGCAGGATTGTGAGGTGCTGAATGTCAGACGTAACTGCAAGGCAAGCACCACACTGTATTAGGCCTCTTGCATCCCTGGTCTGAACAAAAGCTGGCTAAAATGAAATTTGAAGTATTGTAATCATGGTGAGAGCATCATTTGTGTCACCTGTAATACGCTTTTAGTAACTAGTGTTTATAACCATGCCCTTGCATAGGTTCTGGCAAAATAAAGTGACAGAGGCATTTTCAGCTAGATAAACAGGGGCAAGAGACAACAGTTGTTTGTCCCATTTTATTGTTTACTTCTTGAAAACCACAAACATTATAAAACAAGTCCTACAGAGCCTTTGGAAATTACCCAGCAACATGCAGTTTTTAGCTATTAGTCACTCTCACTGAGACGACTCGTACTGTGTCTATGGAAAAGATGAAGTCTGAGAAAAGTACAGGATGTAGTCGCATGTAAAATGGGGAATTCTAACCAAAAATTCACACACACCCCAATGTTGGTACACTTTGGAAAGTGCCGAAGGCAGTAAGCGGATTGAAATAAAAAACGTATTGGCGTAAAAATGAGCACGCACCGTGTTTTGTTCAAAGCGCCCCACCATTTTTCTGCAATATGCCAAGGACAAAGTTGTCAGTCCTTTTCCAGCTCCTTGACATTCAGCTCACTCACGGAGGTTTCCAAGTTGGCGGTTTAGTTTCGCTTCCGCCTCCCTCCCTCCCCAAATCACAGCTCTGCTCTCCGGAGTCCCTCGCAGAGATTAGCGCTGGCGAAGCGGGGCTGCGGGGGAGGCTGTTAAGCCTTACCTAACTTGCACACGTGCAACCTGGGCGAAGCCGGCTGAGGCTGCAGGACGGCCGACAGCAGTGAGGCGGCCTGGATGATAAGTAAGAGAAAAATTTGGCTTGCAGGATGTGGTCTGCCGGTGGCTGAAGCTTGTGCAGCCCTGGTTTTAACTGATGCCAAGGGATGAACTCTTGCCCTGGAATAACATTAGTGTGGTAAACTCAGTCACCTGGGCGTGCTCCAGATGCTCAAGGGAATGCTACCAGGCAAAACAGTTTTATTTATAATTAATATTTTAATACTAGCATTCGAGTTGTATTTTATACTTTTCCAGCACTTACGGTAGCTCTGTGAGCCACCTTCAATAACAAGAAAGATTTTCACTGAGAAAGCTGAACTCTTTCTTTTTCACTCTGTTTGGCTTCATGTCCCTGCAAACTAGGCCTCTTGCTAACTTAAAATATGGTGGACTGTGGGGTTGTTTTTTCAGTTGAGAATGAGAATAGAATAATCAGCGGCCAAATGACATGTCGAAAATTAATAGGCGATTAAGAAAGAGGGATACTTCTGGGTGTGTGTCCACAGGGACACCTACTGGTAAAAGCAGAAAAAAAATGTTGCAGCAAGGTCTTCATCCAGACCTGTCTGGCCAGCTCGCCATTTGTGTTTGCTGTTAAAAAAAAAAAAAATCAGAAAGTTATGTGTTTCTCTCATTTCACGAAGGTGTCACCTCCACACTACCTTCAAGGCCAGACCTACGCTGAGCTATAGCCTTGATAAAGCAAAATTGTGCTGCTGCTGCTGCTTGTATCGCTAGGGAGGAGATGGCATTAGTCCTTAGACAAAGTCTGGGAGGCAGATGCTCATGAAAGAATTAAGCCGAGAATGTCCTAATGATAGGGGAAATTGAAACCATAAGGGTGAGCTCAGTGGAAAGGATATCAAGTATATCAAATTAAAGTTGCTAGTACTTGTAGGCCTTTATTTATGTGAGTCTCTTATCTCAAAGGGATCTGCCAAATTAGAAAAAGCGGAAATACTGCAAATGACAGTGGATCATCTGAAGATGCTGCAGGCGACGGGAGGTAAAGGTAAGGAGCCGACGGTTTCTTTTGTAATATTTGGGGAAACCTGAGCAAAAAAAGTGCTTTGAGGAGCTGCGATAGGCATTTCCAGATTAAAGGAGTGGAAATCAATGCTAATGGCAGGATTGAACTCGTGGGAAAGAACTACTGGGACAAAAGAAGCACTTGACCCTGGGCTTGTGTTTGCTTTCATAACACTGTGGGAGTAAAGGCTTCATTCACAGGCAGCCCAGTCAGAGATTTGTTTGGGGTTTCCAAAGAGCACTGAAATCTGCACAGGGAGACAAAACAAATACACAAACACCAAACATAAACAGGAGGTTTGTGGCAACAAGTTGTGTAGCACAAAACCGACGCTAAACCTCATTATCCAGCAGCTATACCGAAGGAAGTGGATGGAGAGGAACTTTCATTATTGTTCATGTATTTTCTTTGTTCTGGAAAGTCTTTTAAATGCCAGGTTAGACCCTCTCATTCACCAGAACAAAACCCAGTCTTGCTCTATGCAGCTGCAGGTACCCGATAAAGCGGGCAGGCGGACGGCTGGCAGCGCGCTCTGCGCTCACGTTTACGCGCCGTCTGCGCGTGCCGGGGGCCTGGGCATCCCTGTCAGGGGTGCCGGGTGCCGGTGTGACGCA
>NW_010556021.1:0-241 GCF_000687285.1 Phaethon lepturus | reverse complement strand
GATCCCCGGGCAGCTCCACAGCTTTGTGCAGGAAACCCTCCACTGCAGGGGCACAGGGGTCATCACCGGTGTTTTGGGGGACCAAGGGAAGGGTAGGAGGTTTGACCAAGAGCTGTGTGTGCCCCCACGTAAACCCACCCGTGGCCAGGAACATGACGCGGTAGGTGGCCCCCGAGATGCCGCGAGTCTCGTCCACCGCGATGCGCGTGTACGGGACGTCTGTCCTCACCCGCAGCGGCTT
>NW_010556020.1:0-1355 GCF_000687285.1 Phaethon lepturus | reverse complement strand
CTTGCTGCTTGCTGCATGCAGCCGGGAGCTGTTTGGGAGGGACTCGGATGGTCTTCAGGGTTTTTTTTATAAATCAAGACCAAACATTTTGCTTAATTGTTTATTTTCCATGTTATAAACAATCAAAAGGATTTTTTATTAAAAATACTACTTTTCTTCCAAAGAAGTAAAGTGTGAGCAAGTGGGAGGAGAAGTCCCTCCAGTGTTTTAAGAGCAGCTCACAAAGAAACTTTCTTACGCCCTGATGTTTTTCTCATCCAAGCTGAAAGCCCTGAAGTATGGTGAACGTCATGTATTTCAGCATGAGTCACTCGGAGAGAACCGGCTGCTTCACCTACCATGGCAGTGCTGGCAGTGCCGGCGTGCACCGGGGACAGTGGGGACAGCAGGGATGCAGGGGACCTCTGGGTGCTTTTGGTCCAAGGATGGACAGAGACAAATCTGGGCAAGCAGGAGAGAGATGAAGAAAGATCACTGCCAGCCCAGAGCCCGAATCCTGCCCTCCCTTTTGCTGGGGCTGCAGCCATTTCTGGAGATGGAGAGGGGTTGCCTCAGAGCACCCGTCAAGCTTTGAAGCTTCATGGCATGAGCATAATCCCCAGGAAGATTGCAAGCTCGTCCACAGTTGAATGTGCACACCTGTGTGCAGTGCTGGCGGTGCCGCAGCCGGACGGCGCGGCGGGGAGCCACAGCACCGCGGCTCCGGCAGAGCCTGTGCCTGGCTGCCAGTGTCCCCCAGGGCAGCACCCACATCTGAAAAGATGGAGGAAGATCCTTTTCACAGCCTCCCATCCCTGAGCATCCTGTGGGGCTGGCAGGGCAGCAGGTTCCTTGGAGGGCAGGCTCTTGCAAGGTTTTGCTCCCAAGTGGACCCTGTTGCCATTCACAAGTGGTGTGATAGCGGGGCAGTACCCCAGGGGAGGGATTAAGGGGGAGCCTGGGCTTTCCCAGCCCCATCGTGCACACCCCACTCTCCTCTGCACTCCCTGGGTGGTCCTGATGTAGCCACCCCGGTTTGTTCCTGCCCTAAGCCAGTCCCTGCGGGAAGCAGGCAGAAGGGGTACTGATGTCCCGTGAGCGTGGTCCCAAAGCAGAGACCATGGCCCTGGGGTGAAGGGTCCCTGGGATCCGCAGCTGCCAGGCTGATGCCAGGAGATGGGAATGCTCCTCTCCGCCTGCAGGGCCCCGTGCCGCCAGCGCTGGAGCCCGGCAGCCTGGCCCAGAGGATGCCTGGGGAGAAGCATCCCTTGGCTGGACAGTGCCCAGAGGTGGCCGTGGGCTGTTTGTCCGCGAGCTGGGCTGGTGCACAGCCACGGCCGGGCGTGCGGCAGGAGCAGGCAGCACACCTCTCCCTG
>NW_010556019.1:47043-49780 GCF_000687285.1 Phaethon lepturus | reverse complement strand
TGATTCTGTGTGATTCTGTGATTCTGTGTGACTCGAAGAATCATTGGAATTGGCTCTTTATCGATTATGGAAAAAAGCTCTGGGGTTTTTAAAAGCTTTCAATGTCTCTCTTTTTGTGGACACAAAGTCCATCAGTCAGCTAGAGGTCTCCCTTGACTTTGGAGGTTGTTACTGTTGTTGTTGCTTATTGTTGTCAATTAAAAAAAGAGAAAAAAGAGAAAAAGCCAGATTGCAACAAAAGGCTACTACTGGCTTGGACCTTGCATATTCTGAAAGAAAGATATGGAACCCCCAAGAAATGCTGCCTCTTTATCACCCTCCATCTCCAAAAAGATAGATACTGGTTATTTTATCATGGTTATTTTAGGTTTTTGGTTATCAAGTGCAAAAAAGAATCAAACCTGGCACACAGAACTGGACCTGGTCAGATGTACAAGTTCCTCAAAAATATGATTCGTCTACGAAATTGCAGGAATGGGAGATCTAGTTTAGTTTCCCATTTGTTCAGATTAGCCAGGCAAACACAGGAATTAGTTTATGTGTGATCAGAAGCTAGCCCATGCACAAGTGTGAGGGGGTGAAGTAGCTCTCCCTTGTGATTTGTAGATGATGTTTCCCTTGTTTTCCTTCACAAATGCTTTAGACAGACCATGGGAAGCTGGCTTTTTATCGATTAATGAATTAATGATCTCTAAAAGGAAGATTTGTCCTGCCAGCTTTTGTGCTTTCAGCACTCTAACATATTCCAAATCTCAGTGGGAAACATCATTTCTGCCTTACTTGCACTGCTGAGATAGTAGTAGAAAGAAGGACATTAACTCCTAGGCTAAACGCTGTATGAAAGAAACTGACCAAATACATCTGGATCATCAAAAAGTGAAATGTTTGAATTAATAAAAAATGCCCACCATCACTCAATATGTTGGAGGAGATTTTGATAAAGCTGATGTTGGCTTTAACAAGAATACAAAGATGACTATTTGAAATAGGATGAATATGACCAGTAGCTGGCATTATTGATTGAAGAGATAAATATTGAGCTAAAATACAGTATTTTTCCCAATAAAACTGTTTCCATTTCTGTTTTTAAAAACTGAAAAAAAGAGGGAGAGAGGGAATGTATTTGTGTTTCACATAAATAAGCAAGGTATTTCTGATATTTTACTTCAGAGCCTCATCCACTCAAGGCAATGGAAGTTTGTTCCAAGGTTTTGAGTAGATCTGGGAACTAACCTGCTATGAGGGACATCAATGAACTTTGTATTAAAGATATGAAGCACTGTTAAATGATACAGGAGATGCTCATAAGACTGTATTTTGATCTCATAAGGGTTTATTTTGACCCAACAGGTTTACAATGGCCTCAGACAGAACTCTCCCCAGCTGGCCAAGTTGTGTGGTGAGGTAAATCCAGGCACTGAGGTGAAATCCTCTGGAAACACAATGAAAGTCATTTTGGTGACAGATATGTCCTATGCAACTAGAGGCTTCAGTGTTTCATACACATCTAGTGAAGACGCAGGTAGTGTGTGTTTTTGATTTAAGTGATTGATCTTTGGTGAGTCTTTTCATACTTGAAGTACTGGCACATGTCAAAAAAATGACCTAAACAGATAACAAATCCTGATACCTTTCTGTCTCTCTTACATCTCTGGATGGGAGTAGACATGTATCTTTAATTAGTTGAAAGGACTTTAAAAAATGGGGAATCTCTGGGACTTATGGACTTCATGTGCCTATTATATCAAACTTCAAATAGAAAGAACAACCTCTGTTATGGATCACAGGTTACTCTGTGAGGTTACTCTCACAACTGATTTATTGTTTTGTACTTAGTCTTGAGTAAGACATGGTCTGAAGTGGCCTTATTCCATGAAAAGATCCAAAAAGCATAGTGCCATAGACAAATTGAATAATTCGAGTGCTTCCTTATTACTCAGGGGAGTAATTAATTTATTGTAGCTTGTGAAAGAGTGCAGCTAACCTACTTTTGCAAGCTCAGCCTCCAGAGAGGAGGCAGCTGGCAGAGCCTTGCTACTAAAGCTTTGAGTCTTTTGAACTGGTTTTCCAACTCCCCCCCAACCATCCTACTGTAGCACGAGTGTACTGCTCTTGAGGGCATGTTCCAGAAAAATCTCCTCTTGAGTTTAGAATTAGGTAGTGGGTAGGGCTGAGCAATACAGAACTGGAGCTGCAGTGGGATTTTATCAAAATGTTAAATAATGCTTGTTGTATATATGGCACTGCTGAAATATTTTATTTGACACCATGCATAATTGTTGTTTCTTTGCTTTACACACGTGTTTTTAAAGATTTGCCAATAAATTCCAGGACACTAGACAAGAATTCTCTTGTACACAGCGGTAAATTATAAAAAGGGAAGAAGATGGAAAAAGTTTTGATCTAATCAGAACATATGCTTGCTGACATGAGCATATCTGAATAAACAGGGGCAAGATTTCTCTTAATACAAAAATTATTACTATTTTTAAATAAATTATATTTTGTTTCTGCAGTTTGTGGTGGAACCCTGATGGGATACACAGGTGGGAATTTCTCTTCTCCTGGTTATGATGGTGTCAAAAATTACACAAGTAACCTGAACTGTGAATGGACCATTGAAAACCCCTCCCACTATAATTCCTCCACATATATATCTTTTGAGGATTTCCACTTGGAACATCACCAGGACTGTCAGTACGACTACCTGGAGTTACGAATAGGTTTGTATATTCAG
>NW_010556019.1:0-47012 GCF_000687285.1 Phaethon lepturus | reverse complement strand
TATCAAGATTCTAGCTGTGCAACTGCATTTGTGCCAAATCTTGTTCATATATATTTGCAGAGAGTGACTGTTGTAGGATCTGTACATTTGAGAGTGTTCACATGCATGCCTTCCATATTGCCTCTTAGACCAGGGGTGGGATGGATAGGTGCTCACTACCGGAGCAATGGATGCATGGATTTGGTCACCCTTCTTTCAGGGGAGAAAATGGAAAACTGGATAGGTATCTTGGGGGGATAAATTGTTTTGGTGGTTGCAATACACACCTGACTCTCTCTTTGCAAGGGACAATACAAATTTCACTTCATCTCCCTTGAAAGATGTCAGTCAGGAGAAGTTGGAGTCATCAAAACAATTTGGTCCACAGCCCATTCTATCCCTGCTCCTGAAACATCTCCAGGGGCAGGAGGAGTGGAGTAAAGAATGCTTTAATTATTCATAGCCTCTGGGCTGCATACCCACTTCATACCCCACTTTTGTACCCTATAAGATGATTCTTCAGAAACAAATCCATATTTCCTGTGAGACTGCATCACAAAATACAGACTAAAGCATTTAAAAGGAAAACAATAACAGGATTAATATCTCTGTATATTTGAGCATTTTTAGCTATCTGCAAGAACAACCAACTGGAAATGTCATATGAAAGTTGCTCAGCTAATGCCAAGAATAGCATGAAAGCTCCATCTGTCTCCTTCACTGAGGGGCTGTATGTCTGAGTCCCAGAGAGAGCAGGTTCTAATTTACCAGGAAATAGTTTCTGAAAGGTGTGAGGGGTTGAGAGCATGAATCTGTTACATCCTTATTTGCATTCATTTGAATGAGAGCTCTTGGTTGTATAGCATCAATTTGTCCTGTGTAGAGCCAAAGCATGCATAGCTGCGTAGCCTAACAATTCCCTCCCACATATGCACTGGAGCTGGGAAATAATAAACAGCATATCTGGTCCGTTACTCATTAGTTCCCACTACTCTCACTTTATTATGAACCTCAGGCCTCCAGGCAATACAGTCAAAGGAAAGAGGAAAAAATGTAGTCTTGTGTTGCTCTACACAGTTTTGTCATCTAAATAGTAATGTTCATTTTGGCCATATTAATGGATCTTCGGTTTCACTACCAGTCTCATGTCAAAGGCAGAATGCTGTAATTCATCTGTGTATGCTGACAAATAACATTTAATGAGCACTGAGATGCAAATAGTGCAGAATATCACTAAACTCAGGCAGGTGCTGTTTTAGACTCTCAACACAGCAGATGTGAATATGGGGAAAGATCCAATTCACAGTACCTTACCTGAGAGACCCCAAATGAAGCTGAGATGTGTAAAATTCTTTCGAGTTACCCATACCACACACTTAATGGTACTGATGGCGGGGGCGGGAGCAGAATTGACTTTGTGTATTCACTGAGCATTATTTAATCTAAAAAGATAAAATAAATATTTCAAATTTCATAGGGTAAGGCTTTATATTAAGTTATAAATTATCAGGCACATGCATGTAGTCTGTACATGGTAGTACAGCTGAACATATTGCTACAGTGAAATATACTCCTAACTTATAGCTTTTGTGGAAGACTTGATTTTGTCTTTCAGACTGTTACCTTCAATTTGAACCAATCTTACAGTACAATCTTTGTGTTTACATTTTCTGTTTATCAACATTCTAGATCTCTGGCCAGCTGGTCATTCATGAAAGCAGTGACTGGTGTCACTTTTCACACTGCAGAGACTGAGTAACCTGGATCACATCTGTCAATCACCTCATAAGAAGTGCAAAAAAGAAAAAGTACACTTCGCATTCTAATGCTCAAAGTAGCTGTTACTATTTTTTCGCAAACCATAATTTATCATGAATGTCTTCTGCTGGTACAGCTCCTTATCATTTTTGGTGCATGTTAACAAGATAGGTTTTAGCATTTCTCTGTGTAATTTACATTAATAGAATTTTATTATATGTCACCTTTTATCCCTGTGTTTCAAGGAATTTCAAATAGTGGCTGTCTCACTGTATATGACAGAAAGATGGAGTTATTCAGCCACATTACTTGGAATAACTGTGAAAGGGCTTTGAAGAGCACCCAAAGTTTCCCCCTCCTGCTCTACTGCCTTCTTTGCAAGAACAGTCTGCCACTCTGCACAGAGCTAGGAGTTACTTTTGAATGGAGACTTTTAAGACCAGCAGCCTGCTGTTATTAGAGAAGCAAACTTACAAATGGCATTGCCTGGATGTCATGAAGAACACTATTACAGTTATTTTCCTTCTCCTCAGAATGTATCAGTAATAAAAGAAACTGATACTTCTACCAATGTGATGGATAAGAGTTTAACACCAACATGAGCAAACATTCAGAATGACAGAATAAGTGCAACAGCCTGTGTTGTGCTGTCCTTTGAGATTTTAATGATTTGAGCAAATGCTGGCTTTTTTTTTTTGCCATACAGAGAACAGTATGTTGGACCCCTAGGAAAGAGATGCCCACTATTAAAACAGTAGTGACAGCTTGTTCAGGGCTGAAGCACATCCCTATATGATAGAAAATTCAAAATCCCTGTTGATTTTAATGAGGATGTCACAAACACATAGGCTTAATAGACTTCCATGTGATCAGGTCCTTGGGCCATCTGTTTCACAGTTCTGCTCCAAAATGTCTGCAGTTTTGAGGCACTTTCTGTTTTTTCGGGTCTGATGGATCAGACAAAAAGAAAGTGTGAATTGTGGCAGGGTGGGGAGAGAAGTAGCCCAAGATATTAAAATAATCATTAATACAGCTTTGGAGAGAACCTCCTCAGTGTCGAGATTTAGATCCCAGCAATGAACTACAGCATTCTACCTATACCCATACCCATACCAAATAATCAGTTATTAAGTGTGACATGTACTTTTCTCTGTTTTCTAGTCAAAACAAAATGAAATGGATGTTTGTCCTGTGTATTCCTTTATGTTATTGTAGGTCTTTTAGGATTCAAAAAGTATATTTTTTTGTTTTTCTTTACTCAGGGGATGCTGATGGAGAGCTAATAGCCAGACTTTGTGGTCAGGCTGCACCATCTGTGCCACTAGTCATAGCTGCCCCCCAGTTCTGGGTACACTTTGTAAGTGATGAAAACATGGAAGATAAAGGATTCTTGGCCCATTACTCGTTTGAAGGTAAATGGCTTGATAGACTGTTGCCCTTGCTGATGGAGGCGTTCTGGGGAATGTTGCTATTCATTTGGTGATACTGAGTATTCATGGGGTCAACTCTCAAAGAGGTCCTCAAAAGTTACACAGTGCCTGCCACTACTTGTATCCATCTAAAGCAAACATATGCTAGCAATTGAACTTTCAGATTAATTTTCTGCCTCACTGTTCTCATTCGCAGAACCGCATTTGAGTTTTTGCAATGCAGTGCAACACTCAGAGCAGCTGGTTGCTCTGGGGAATAGGGATGTAACAGGTAATACCAGCCAAGTTTGACTTACTTCAAATAGGCCTCTGGATTGCTAGCATGACTGAAATGCATTCTGCTGCTTGAACCTTTGCACTCATTTTGAAACCCACTTAAAGCTGTGTCAGTGCAAATTATACCACTTTGCCGTTTACATGCCAGCACAACTATTCTTCCTGTCACAGCTGAATTTAGCCTTGGTGCATATCTATCATAATCAAGTTTTTGACTTGATTGTGTTGGTCCAAGAATGGCACTGGTTTGCTTAGGAGTCCAAGATAAACAAATGGAAGATAGGGTGGAAGAGGCAGCTGTAAGTGTCAGCTGGCAAAGGTTTGGCAAAGCTATATTAAGTATCAGAATAAATGCAAAGTTTGAAGGTCATTGCATCTGTTTACTCATTATTCAATGACAAAGATTTTAAAACTTGGATATTCCCACATAAATTGTTCATCCTCACCTATATCAGTCCAACTTAAAATACATTTTAGTACTATTAGAAGCTAAATAATCTTCCGGTCATTTGATTATAGCATTCAGTTCCTAAACTGTATTGAAATGTTCCTTTTTTTCTTCAGCCTGTGGTGGTATACAGTCAGGTGAAAGGGGAGTTATCTCAAGTCCTAACTACCCAGAGCCTTACAGCAACTTGAATCGCTGCTCCTGGTTGTTGGAAGCTCCTGAAGGTGAAACCATCACTGTGAGTAACACAGTGTGATGACTGTGTGCGCAGCTGGCAGTGTGAGAAGCACCCTCTGAGTCTTGAGGAACAGGTTTGAGACAATTTGGAAAATCAGAAATGTGTAGGAATTAAATATCTCCCCATCATCCCTACCTAAGAAAGAAGGGGAAACGAAGATAACACAACCAAACTAGATTGTGCTTTTCGAAAAGCAGAAGGATCCTAGTCTAACTTGACCTCAAAACATAGCACTGACTTCTCCTTTAAACAGTTACTTTCTATGTTTAGGAAACTAAAATAACTCATGTTATTAGATATGCATGGATATTCTCACTATCATGAGAATAAACATGATGCTCAAGTTTCTTCATCTCTGCAGAAAAGTTACTTTCATGTCCTAATGTTTAGTCTGGAAGATAATATGATTGCTGGCCCAAATTACATCAATAAGATGATACTCTTATTTCCCAATAAGTATTAACAGGATGCCTGAGGTGCTACTTTCTTGAGCCAAACTGCTGAGAGATGAATTTAAGCACCTTTATGACCAAGCAGTGCTAAACTTCACTCACTGAATTATTTGACTGATCCTTTGGAGACCAGGTCCGGTTGGTGACATTTGCAGTCCAGGTCAGAAAAATATCTGAAAAGCAATTTTTTAAAAACACATTGCAGATTTTCACATGTAATGTCTTTCACTAATTTCCCTATCGTGTTTGCCTTATTTACGACTACAAAAGTGTTTCTTAGAAATGCAAACCCACAGTCCTAATTATTCTGCTGCATGATATTCTGACCACTGCCTAGACACTTACTTCAGGGAATACAGAATTTTTTTAGTAGAACACAAAATTTCTATTTAATCCATCAGTTTGCTTAAAGCAGAACTAATCTTAATCAGATGGAAGTAAATTTCTATTTTAAAAGGACTGAGTAGCAGCCCCCTCTGTGAAGGCAGACTAACCTTTTCCAGTATAAGCTGCCAGTTTCAGTTACTGGTAAACTTCCAAACTTAAACCATTTGAGCTAAATTTGTATTTGGTCTTTGCCTTAGGCAAAGTTCTTTTGGAAATGAATACACGTAAAAGTTACAGGAAGAAGTACTGTGTATTTGCTAAACTTTTCCACAAATATCCCAGTCCTGCAACTGGTAAAAAAACCCTTATTGGAATAGGGCCAGGCAGTCATTAGTGTACATCAATATTTCAACATCAACAAATCCAGGAGTCTACGGGATCAGCAATCTAAATCTTTGAACTGGAAATCCCACCCATGTACATATCACTCCAAGGACAAATGGCATCAGTGTGGGAGGCAGACAGGGTCAGAAGCTGTCTGCCCAGCCCAGGTCTCTTTCTGTGATGCATCCAGGCCCACAGGAACCAACCATGCAACTGTTTCTCTCACATTTAATGAAAACTAGCATTATTTTTAGCAACTTGTTAACTATTCCAATTCAAAATAATAGGAAGAAAAAAATCCAAGACTTTCTCCTTACATAGCTGCTTATATTTGAATGTGCAACTTCAGATTTCATGACCAGAAACCTCGAGCGCAGGAAAGTGGTTCAACACCTGTGCATACTCAAGACAGTTTTGAAGCATGTACTTAGCTTCAAACATACAGTTAAGTCCCAATAATGCCAGTTTTGAACCTCTGCATTCCTTTTCCATTTCTGTCTTCATGCTAAGTAGCTGCTGTTACTTACAGTGGCAAGACTCCAAGCAATACTTTCAGGAAAGCATCAAGCTGAAGTGAGGGTTGGCTTTCTGAGCGTACCCAGAAATCATTGTGCTAGGATGACTATGGGATCTGGCTGGAATTGCTCTAGCCTCTCCATTGGTGTGGCTGGTGTTAGCTCCTGAATGTCGCTTTTGTGTTTTGCAGCTTACTTTTACAGCCTTCCACACTGAAAATCATTCGCTTTGTAAGTGGGACTCTGTTACTATCCTGAATGGTGGCTCTCCAGGGTCTCCTGTCATAGGAAAGTATTGTGGAAACACATCCCCTGGGACTATTCGGTCTGGTTCCAGCAAGCTAGTCGTCATCTTTAACTCTGATCACTCAATTCAAGGAGGTGGCTTTTATGCAACATGGACAGCAGAATCTCTGGGTAAGAGAAAAAATACTGGCTTTGTCAGGTCTAACATAGCGGTGCATCGTGCCTATATAGCACTTTTTGACCACAAAATGAAATAGGATTCCTCCTCTTTAATTAAATTTGCATTAAAGATCAAAAGAAATACATGCCAACATCTTCAGCATTCCTGAGAGAAGCCATCATTAAAAAAGTCAAGTGTTAAACCAGTGTTGTCTGATCTCACACAATGAAATCGCATTTGGACATGATTTTGTAATTTTTAAGCCTCCTACTGGCAGTTTCTTGATGTCTGTAAATTGATACCATGCCCATTATCATCCCAGAAGTGGTACCTATTGTCAGTGATGATGAGACATTTAATTTCTTGAATAATAATTGTTTCACAGTTTGATTTGATTTACACACTTAAAACTAGAAAGAGGTCAGTTTCAAAACAGAGGCGCAGACAGAATTTCTCAAAGAGCACATGTGACAACAGCTTAAATCTCTTCTACTTTAGTGGAGATGTTGGTACGCTTTTAAAGGTAGTACACATGCAGGATTGAGTTGGTACATTTTAAAAAGCTACCTTCCTTCTGTTGAAATTATCATCTCTCTGGATTAAAAAAAAAAAAAAGGTAGCTCACTATTTCCATACTGTCCTTCAGGAGCTGAGTAAAGGCAAGGGTAGATGTGCTGACTGGTGGCAGGGCAGAATTCATTGTGCCTTCCTACCTCAGTACAGAGCTGGCGATGTGTTTCCTAGTGTTCCTGTCCAGCCGCAAACCTTCTGGCTGATGCTGATCAGCTTTCCATCAGTTAACGATCTGTCAGTATTCACACAGTCAGTTGATGGAGTGTCTTCTTAAACATATCAATAGTCTGTGCTTGCATGAATATGCACTGTCACTTAAGCAGGTTTTTGACACTTTTCCCTGTTGTCACTGGGATTCCATGTTCAAGGAAGGCCACTCTTCAATGATGTAGTAGACATTAGCATACACATGCAATGTCCATAGTCAGTATTCCCTCTGTGAAAGGAGATTTCTTTTTTTATATGCCTGGTTTCCTTTCCTCAGCTTCTCATTTGTCCACCGAGAATCTCTGGGTTTACATTCTGTATGTGTGAGCAAAACTTGGCCTCATAGCCTTCTAAACAAAATTGCCATTTCTAACATAGGAGAATGAAAAACAGAATCTTCCTTTAAACCTAATATATATTTTTTAATTATAAGGAAAAAAAGTAGAATGTTATTTTTTTTGTTATGTTTTATATATATATATAAATGTATTATAAATTTTTTTTTTGCTCTTTATTCATCCTTTTACTACATCATCTCTGAAATAATAATGGGTTGCTAGTACTGTATGCATAGCCCTAGTAAATTATTCTTGGCATGGTATTTGCAAGTATGTTTCAAATTAACTAAACTTATTATGTATTAGAACCTGAGCTGCCACAGAGCTATGACCAGCTATTCCCCCTTATAAGTGAATGTTTAAAGGCATGTTTTTCAGCCCTTTCCATAATCCTACTGAGATCCACAGGGCTGCCTGGACTGGAGAAGTCACCATTTTGCCCTGAGTAAACAGGTGTAACTTGAGTAGATTCACATGTGGAACTGCAATATTTATATGTTGCAGAGTGAGGAAAAAAAGGATTCAGCAGTAGATTGAGTTTTTCTCCCTGAGAGTGCTTTTCTGAATGACTGTCAGTCATGATGTGCATGCTGTGGGGTGTGGGAAGGAACTTGCACAGTCTTGGGAGAAGCTCCTCATTAATGTATTTCTGACCTTACTCTCTCTGTAATCAATACTCACTTCTAATTGTCAGGATTATATAGATGGACCAGAGCAAAAGGGTGTGAACTGGCAAGGAGAAGGAGCTTGTGAAGAAGAGAAAGTGAAGTACAAAGAGAGACCTTCTCTAGAGTGTAACTACCTCCCTGCTGTGGGGGTGGGAAAAGGAAAATTAATTAAAAGAGGGGTAAATGAAGTTTGAATGGGTGTCAGGGCTTTCCTCTCTCACTCTTGCAGACACAGATGCAAGCAGCCATTCAAAGCTGACACCAGCAGGAAATATTTGAACATTTCTCCCACCCGTTGCTGTTTTTTCCAGGATGTGGTGGAATCATTCATTCAGATAACGGTATGATCAAGTCTCCTCATTGGCCTCAAAACTTTCCCATGAACACCAGATGCACATGGACCATCATTACGCATGAAAGCAAACACTTGGAGTTGAACTTCCACAGTAACTTCCAGATCCCAGATAGCAATGGAAGTTGCCAGAGCAGTTATGTGAAGGTAAAATAATTGTTGGCATTAAATCAGCAGAGCAGTTCATTAAGAAGCCATGATTCCAGAATCCTGTTTTGCACTCGTATCATGGTTAGGACTGTTGAGGCACAAAATTCAGGAAATAAAAACTGAAGTCCTTGTACCAATACAGTTAATTTTCTGTATGCCTTGACAACTGGATTGTATATATTTTAAATTTTTATGAGTTTTTGAGGTTCCACCTCCAGCAGGTTCCCATCACCCTACATGCTGCCCTAAAAATGAAAAATATGAAAGAAAGTGCATACAATTTCAGAACCAGGAAATAATAAGAAAATATAGTGTAATGACAAGACCATTTCAATTACACCAGTGAGTAAAAAAACAGGAATGTGACACTATAATTCTACAAAACTTCTTTATAAGTGTATAAACTGTCCAAGTTGCACTAATCCTTCTTTATTTAATCTTGAAAAACAAAGATAACATTCTTATCTTTCATAGGTTGTCAAAAGCCACTTGTTTTCAAAGCGATAGAATGGAGTGGACATGCTTTGAATTTTTCACCGTGTTGTTTTTTTTTCTCAGGCATTTGGCATATGTTCAGTGGGTTCGTGCTCATTTTTTCCACAGCTGTACAATTCCCACTTGAAATAAAGGGCAAACATAATTTGACAACATGTAGGCAGACTTGAGCAGCTGTATAGCTGATCTATACCTACTAACTCACAAACCACAGCTGCACTCATTTTTTCAGGCTGCGGGAAAAAGTACTATTAGATTTCTCTTTTCATAGCCTGCTCCACTGATTAATTGATGTAACATGTTATAATAAATTTCACTAATACAAAAGTCTTAATGCCACCCAGTAAAGGTGCTTTAATTTCAAATTTCTAAACTGTCCTGAGTGACATATGTCAACTGGAGGTTTTCTCCATAGAGAAAAATCTGAAATTTTTGGTGATGTCCACCTCTGTTTCTGAATGTCCAATCCGAGATGTGTGAAGGTGTCTGGATATGAAAAAGTGCAGAGCAGATGTAAGTGTCTTCCATTCACTCCAAGCTGAGCAGCCAAAAAAGGGGAATCCCAAAACAATAATGACTTTGCAAAATCTTGGCCAAGCCATAGACAGTTCATATTAATCCTTTGAGCATCCATTGCCTCAAACACCTGGCCAGATGAATGAGGTTATTCATATGTCTACACTTACAGACTAAACCTTGGCTAACCCTTTCAAGGATGGTTGCTTAGAGCAATCACAATTTCATGTGATTGTTCTAGTGCCACTAGAGGTCTTTCAAACACATTATTTTAAAAATCAAATATTATTTATTTTTAATATATTTTTGTATAAAGTACCAGTAAAAAAACCTGTTCAAATACATCATCAACAACAAAAAATTATTATTAGAGTAAATATTTTTTCTTTTTTCTTAAAGCAGACATTTTAAAACCCTGTCAATAAACATCCTGATTCAGAAAATTATTTTAGCACTCAGAAATATCAAACATTTATGCCTATCTTTCATTTTATATGTGTGTTGAAATTCAGTGCTTAAACTTTGAGCCTCAAGTACATGTTTAAGTAATAACCTGAAGAGGATTTCACTTCAGTACCTATCTAAACCTGCAGATACTTCTTCAATGCATGGTTTAATTGAACTTAAATTGGCTATTGGTACAGTTGAATTAATATTTTAAAAAATTATATTTTTTAATTATCTTTTTGTGAATTATGTTATTTTGTTAACTCTCTACATGATTTGATACTTGTCATTGAACAAATGAATGTACCATAACAAAAATAGGACTAATTTTTGATTAGCAAGACTATATATTAAGGATCCAGATCTTCCAGTCTGATGCCTCTATATTACCCTAGCAAGGCAGCTTTGGCTTTTATTGACTTATCAATAATATAAGGATTGCATTTAATAATTCATTGTATACGCAGATAGTCATATAGGGTGTATGGAGATGAGTTAGCAGAGACAAAATGGAGGTAGGTAATGATATGCACAAAATATTTTTCTCTGATTCCCTGGATCTAATCTATGTTGTCTCTGCTATCAGCAGGATTTTAAGCAAATGACCTCAAGATGCCCTTCAGAGGTCTCTGGCAACCTAAGTTATTCTGTGATTCACTCCTTGGAGAAGTCTTTTTGTGTCCACTGACTGTAGAGCGAACTGAGAGTGATTAGCTCCAATTTAGATCTCTAAGATTCAGTCTGAGATGAATGCTACCCTAAGTCTTTGGAAAGAACAATTGCATATGCAATTCCTGGTGGGTTCCCACAAATTACATGGGCTTTGAAAGCACTAAACCATTTCCAATCTGGGATTGTCAGGTGTGGAGAGGAAATGATGAAGAAGAAGCAGCTTTGTTAACCACAGGATGTGGAAATTCAGCTCCTGATCCTGTTGTTGCTCCAAACAATGTGATAACTACAGTATTTCAGTCTCAGGATGCTCCTGGGCCAGGTTTCTCTGCATCTTTCATAAGCAGTAAGTAACATTAAAGCCAGATGGCTGCTCTATTAGTCCATTTTGGATTAGTTTGATTTGTGTGTAGCAATTCAGACCTCAGTCCAACAAGGGGCTATGGCCTGGTCTTATCCAAAACATGCCAAGATACTGTGTGAGGCTGTAGGCGGGAAAGCCCCGTTTCCCAAAACCACTGCTCTATACGTATGTACGATGTACTTTTGCCATCATTGATATATACTACTCTCCCAGTTTTTTTGGCCAGCCTCTTAGGAAGAGATGAGATCCTTGTGTACATTATAGGTTTTCTCACTGCAAAACCAGAATGATGCTATCACCTGGATTGTAACTGTGTCTTATTTATTTACATTTGCAGGATGCGGAGTAAATTTCACCAGCCCTGCAGGTCGTATCGTCTCTCCCAACTACCCTAGTCAGTATGATAACAACTTGAACTGCAGTTATATCATAGATCAGGGACCACAGTCACTGGTGATTCTAGAGTTTGAGACTTTCCACTTGGAAGGTAACTGGTTCTTCATAATTTCAGTATGTACTATGAAGTGTAACTTCTTACTTGAAAACATACAAGTCTTCTATCATGGAAAATGGTTGATCGTTTAATTTGCTGGTCCATTCTGAAAATCATTTACAGGGTTCAGTTTTGCATCACTGACGGTTTCCACAAGAGTCGATAGGTCTCACTTGTTCTATATCTTGCAGCAATGAATTTGGGAATTTGCCAAGTGGTTGGAGTATGAATGACTGTGGCCAGTTTGGGTGTTTGTTCCTGTCTTTTTTTTTTGCCATTGAGTCTTATAATCTTGTTGATCTTAGGCCAGCTGTTTTGCTTTTCGGTGGTTCTGTTTCCCTAACTGATGAAATGAATATAAATATACTCAGGTGTTATACAAGCATGTATGAACATATAAATGTGAAACTAGGTGAAAGACTACAGTAACCAAAAACCTATAATATAGTATATACCCATCAACAAAAGTCACTCTTGAGATTTTCAGACTTGGCAGCATTTAGCCAAGAAATACAGCTATAATATCCTGGTCTCATTATGTGAATGGTAAAACTTCCCCAACTTTCATAGGATCAAATTCTTATGGATGGTATGTCATGATAACACAGAGGAATCAGTATGGCCAAACTACTTGGGTGGCATCACATATTTTGAGGCCACTTTAATTTGGTTCCCTTGAAGTCACCTAGACAAAGAGATTTTTTAGTAATTTGTTACTAAGCTGGGGTGCATAATTTGAATTTTTCTTCAGACCAAATCATAAAGTCAGAAAATCGGCTTCCTTTATTTAAGTTTGCAAACTGTTTTGAATTCAAAAGTATTCTGGTACAAACTTAATTTAGGTCTGAGACAAAGATTTGATTTGACTATGATTTCATCTGAAACTTTTTTTTTCATCTCCCAATAGTGACCACTACTTTAAGAATTATTTTTAATGAAATGTAAACCACAGAAATTACATAATTACTTCATGTAGAAGATATTATTATTCAGCAGACACACTAAACATTAGGCTGAATCAGATGATGCCAATTTTGTCACCTCTATGAGTACATTACTGATCTGTATTCTGTTTGTGCATTCAGTTAATTTATAAACGGACCCAAGCTCTTGTTATTAAGAAGGTTAAAGCAAAGAGGTAAGTGATACAGACATAATAATAAACATAGATCTAAGTAAATACTAAAAATATTCTACTTCTTGCAGGTCAGTTTGCTCCTTTATTGTTATAGGCTTCCTTAGGCTACACAAACTAAAAGTCCTTAGTCACTTGAAAGAAAAGAACTTTGGATATGAGCTAAAGGACATCTGGTTATAAAACAGGAAGTATGACATCCTCCATTAGTCGATTATTAATATTTTTCACGAAATATTAAAATATAGCCCTGTAGCAAAGAGAAATTTCCTGGGTTTAAATCAGAAAGAAGATTGAAACCACCATCTTGCAAACTATCATGGAGAAGTGAAAAGGTATTCAGCTGTCCACTGAATATGTTTAGCACATGTGGCTAAGGGTTTCCAGCAAGAACTCCCTTAGCTCCTTTGCAAAGGCAGGACAACGTTTGGCAGCATCTGTTAAAAATATTTCCAGCTATTCCATATGCATTGCACCTGCTTAAGATTGTTGCTGAGTGTGGCTTTTAAAATCTTAACCATACTAGTACAGATGTTCTGGATTGCATCTTTAAAGTTTAGCTACATGTCTGATTAACATAATCTACTACCTATTCGACCTCTCAAAAGAAATCCAATTTTTTCTTCATGGTTGTTTAGTAATGAAATTAAGTATCGAAAATAATGCCTGTAAGGCATACAGATCTCATTGACTTTAATTGGTTGAGACATCTTTTCCAGAAAATTAGAAGGCAGAAGGTAAATGTTATAGTGCAGTGACACATTGGTACAAAATTGAATGACTTCATGGGTTAGTCACAGATCTCTGCTGTAGAGTAGTTTATGTTTTCAATTATCATGAAATGCCTGTTATGATTGTAAAGAACGACTCCAAATAAGGCAGTTAACCCACAGCAGTGATACAATATCTGGAACCAAATGAACATGACATGGATGTGCTATATATTAAATATATATTAATCAATAAATATAGCAAGTAACAGAACAAGAGAGAACTGGAGGAAACTGATTGTTGATTTTGTGATCAAAATTTAATCTAAATTGGCTGTTTCCTTGTAGGTAGAAAAATTGGTTTTATCTGACTTTGAGCCCCTGAAAATAAATGTCTAATTCAGATTTATCATCTAGATTTATGTCCTCCTATAGTGAAGTGAAAAAGATAGTGCTTTGAACTAAAAAACAAATGTATTGTACAGGTAGAATGAATTGCCTTCTGAAGGCCTCTCTCACTCTCATTACCCATTGACTATTACAGGAAGCCATAGACAATAGCTTACACAAGATACTTAAGACTTAGGCAGCAAAACGTAGGCAAGATTAGCCTTATGAATGGAGTTTGTCTTAGTCTCTGTGATTTCCTTGCAGCCCAAAGAACTTCTCTTCCTGTGCCAAACTGAATACGGTTCCAGAACATCTCTCTTGATTTGCCTGTTTTTTGAAGCTGCATAGGTTGCCACTTGCTTCTTGTAGTACTTCCTACATTGTTGTGTTTGGTTATTTTATAAAGTAACAAACAAATAGGGGTGAGTTTGTTTGCTCAGACCCACTTCTGCGACAGTGATAAATGTCATCTTCCATCTATTCTCCCTCCTTGGATCAAAGGTCTACACAAATCTAACATATTACAATGTCAAAACAACTTATCCATCTTAGTAGACTTACTATCTAAGAAATAATTAATCAATCACATCCATCTTTTGTTCATAAGCTTTATTCAGATGAGTGTCCCTACAAATACACCTCTAGGACAGCTAGGGTATTGTATTATTACATGGCTGTAATAGTCTTCAAGTACAACATCCAATAAAATCTGTGTTCCAAATCATGGAAAATTAGGGGAAACGGATGGGGCCCTCCTGCAATACCTGCTTTTAGAATTCTGTGGTATTTATACTCTCTCCATACAAAACAATTGCATTGTGTTGATACCATGTCGACCTGAAAAACATTTAATAACTTGTTTATTATTTTTTTTTTTTTTAAACATGCAACTGTAAATTTGCAATCTGAGATAAGGTCACAGCTTTGTTTTGGAGTCTTCTCTATCTGCTTTCTCAGTTGTTCAGAAAATACACAAGTTTTGCAACAGATTATTTTGAAAGAGGGTGTATGTACGAAAGACTTGTATCTTGTGCTATGGAGCTGGTTAATATACCGCACAGGAGTATATATCTGCATAATCCTTCTCCTACATTATTAATTACTATTGTATTACAATTTATACCAGGAGCTAGAGTTGTGAACCAAAAACTCATTATTTTAAGTTTTACAAACTTTAAACAAAAAGACAGGTTCTGCCTCAATACAAAATGAAACAGAATCTATGGCTATAGACAGAGAGATGGAAAAAGGACATTGTTATTAGTGATCAGATAGTTAGGGGCCCAAATTCAGTCAAGGTTTTTGTGCAGACAACACATCAAATAAATGATTTTATGGAGATTAATGAGACTGGACAGAGGTTTCCGCTAAATGGAAAGGAGACAACACTGTGGTGTATTTCAAGATGTAATGCAAGGACAACTGAAGCTCTTATGTGAACTTTGGAGGCAGGAGTCAATATATCAACACTGAACGGTACCAAGACATGATAAATAGAGTGCAAATAAATAACAAAAGGCTTTGAAAGCAAATACACCCAGCAATTCAAAGAAAAGGGATATGTTCATAATGTCAGGCCAAATAATTGATCTCTCCAGCAGTATTTGGAAGAAATATTGTCAAGGCTAGAGGAATGAATGGTACAGTATCCATGTTGGAAAAATCATTATTTCTCAGGTGAGAGTCATAGCTATGTGGAAGGATAGGAAAGAGTTTCTCTTAAAGATAATAACTGAAAACACTTGACGGTATTTGTATCTAGCCTGGATGTGAAGACCTAGAGAGATCCAAATGGACATGGACCTAATGAGGGCAGGCAAAATAATGAGGCTATGAAGAAAGAAGATACAAGAGAAGACTTGAGGGTGTGGGGGCAAGTTCTCCTATTGAATGGTTTTGTTGAGAGACAGAAATAAGATTTTATTCTGGACAGAAAGAGGCCTGGAGGAGAGAAGTAGACTTACGGGGGCATCAGCATAGAGAGAGTAGTTGCATCTGTCCTTGCAAATGAGATTACACAGAGCTAATGTGGAGAGGAAGAGAAAAAGACAGGAGAGGATATGTCTCCTTGAATCCTCATGGATGAATCATAAGAGAGAGTACAGTAATACCAGAAGGATGAGTGAAAGCTCTTAGTAGACAAGTTTTCATGAAGAAAAACAGTGCTAGCTATGTGGAAAGTGTTTATCAGCTCAAAGAGGATGTGGGTCTGACATCTGGCTAAGAAAAGATCTCTGGAGACTTGTGAAAGCTGTTCCATTGTAGTGCAAGGCACAGAAATTGGTCTAGAAAAGATCTAAGATGATAGAATTGGAGGAAATAAATGACAGAGAAGAATCGATGATGATGTGCTGAGTATGTGTAGAAGCTGGAAGTATGACATGAGGAGACCAAATCTGAGGCTGGGGATTATTTACAGAATAATGCATTTTAGTGTGGTGAGAAATTAAGGAAAAGTGTAAACAAGAGAATGAGTTACAGGATAGAGCTCAATCATCAGTCCTGCCAGGATTCAGAGGTCATAAATGATATTGGCCCAAACAATGAGAATTCAAAGCTAGAAATTAAGCCTTTTGCTCACAATCCTTATTCTTTCCAGTAAAGCGGTTTGAAACAACTTGTGATGGGTATTGTGGACCTTTGCTTTGAAGAGAAATCCATTTCATTTCATGCCTTTCTCCAAAGTCTTTTCAGAAAAGGACCTGAGTTGCTTTCTCAAATCTTTTCCATTCTGAAATTGCACTTGTCTCCATTTCATTTTATTTTCCTTTTTTTTGTTTTTTAAAATTAATGATTTTTTTAAAATTGTATCACATTATCAAGTATTCTCATAATAGGGTAGGACATGAAGAATATTTTTAGTTAATTATTTTATTAACAGTGTAATCAGCTACCTGATGTGGCTGGTTGTTTTCAACTTAGTTACTTTAATAAGAGTCAGACAATCACCATATTTCCCTATTGATATAATTGTAAAGCATGTTAGAATACATTGTCTTCATTGAGAGAGAAGGAATTTTTAAATTAAAACTCCAGAGAGAATCTAAAATACATCTGGCTGCTGGGATCACTCTGTTGTTCTTGTGAAACAGAATTATCACTCCATTCCTATTTGTTGTCCTGTTAATATGAGTCATCCTGTTTCCTACAAGACTAGGAAGCAGCTTGTTTTGACTGGACAATCTGCAGTCCACTGCAAGGGTAGGCTGAGCATCTCTCCTATTAAATTTAGTTAATTCCCTGTTAATTGTTTGCAGTTTAAGTAACTGCCCCATTGTTGCTAACGGACCGCTAAACATGATAACAACCTAAATAAACATGTGACAGCCCAGCTTCCATTATGCTTGTAAATGATGAAGAAAAAGACAAAGAAAACATCAAGTTCTGTAAGCATAACAACTAAATAAGCTCATTTTTCTGTAGATATGTGCTGTGTTTTCAGTGACAGTATTAATCCAGCTTTCTTACACAACCCATGTGGCTCCCTTCTTGCTCCCACCAAACCTTTCTAGCTCCCACCATACATCCCTTGGTGGTACCACCCTGGGTACTATTAACTTCTCCCCATGCTTATGGCTCCCAGTTGGGCAGGGAGATGGTGACGTGGCTCTGAGCTCCCGGAGTGCCAGTGGCTGGTGCTCAGCAGGTCTCTGCCCAAACTCACTGCCCTTTCACTGAAAGCACAGCGTGTCCCTCTCTGACGACATTCCTCTGGCACTCTAACTCAGCCACTGACCTTCATGAAACTTATATGAACTTGATCCATTTGAGATCTCTTGTCTCAGTTGAATCTGATTGCAAATGGTGAGGTGGCTAGAATATCAGGAAGGTAGGGCAGGGAGTCAGAGAGGATGGCTCATTCCTCCAGAAACTTAACTGCAAATGATAAACTAAAAACCAATGGGAAAAAACTAGTAGAATGCTACATTCCCCATTTCTATATTTCTTAGTGCTTCTGAATGGGCAGCTTTTCACTCACCCTAATATCTGTACTGATTTGCCCCCTAAAGCAGATTGCTACCGATAATAATTGTTTCTTTTCCTATTGCTCAGTCATCTCCAAATCTCCACTGACTGCCACAGTTACAGCATTTCACTGTCAAACTGCAAAATTAAATATACATTTTTTGGTCTTCTGAGTCAAGCTGAAGAATCTGGGTTTTGGTACTCCAAAGTTTGAGGGAATTCAGAGAGAAAGAAGTCAACTTTGAAACATGTTAGTGTATAGACTATTTTTTTTCATTTTCACAAACCTTCACTCTTAATCATACAAAATTCCCTGCACTGAGTGCTGACTTCTACATCAGGGGAAAGAAGTACCAGGTAGCTGGTTGCCTGTACACAAGGTGCATTACTTTTATCTGCAGAGAGGATCCATGCTTTTATCAGGTCCTCTCATCTCCTCATAGATGGTGTTCACTCGACTATCTCTGAAGAACTCAAGGGGCCTGGCTCCTTTTCCAGATGATAAGGTGTGTTGAATGAGACCAATTGGATGGCTTATATACAAGGTCTCTTTGCTTTTTTCTGCCTCAGTTTTTCTACATGTTAAAAAATGACATTTGCTTCCTCAGCAAGCAAATGAGATCCCGAGATCCTGGAATGGAAAGTAATACAAAATCTAATTTTTATCCTGTGTGAAGACTGTGTACTTGCAGGTCAGTAAATCACATGGAAAATATGTTGCTAACACTTCTGCATTGTATGTCCATGCAGCCCCAGCACTCTTGAGCAGAATTTGTCTTTATGATGGAGTAAGCATCTTCAGTGGGACCAGGGTTAACCCGCATCCGCTCATCACGCTCTGTGGTAAGGAGCTCCCTGCCCCAGTCAGCGTCTTTGGACCTGTGCTGCTCAACTTCTACACTGACTCACACATTGCAGGCTATGGATTCCAGGCAAGATACAGAGCAATTGGTGAGTAGCCACTGTCCTGTGCTGTAGCTGGCGGAAATATTCCTGCTGGGTAATGGTTCAGTGTAGGAAATGCTGTACCTCATTTTCAGAATACCTTAGATGGAGGTAGATGGTTCATATTCCCTCTGCACTTATCTGAAAGAGCTCTCGGGACCAGGACATGGGACTGTTTGGTGCGTGTTGTCACTGACGTGTTATCTCACAGTTCTCATTTCAATATACTACATGGGACCAAGTCCGGAACTGAAACACTTTTCCTTTGCTGTGGAAATGTAACACATTTTGGCAGGGTTTATTGTTTTGTCTGTTTGGGGTGTTTTTTTACAATGTTTAAGGAGAAACGTGACCAGTTTATTTAAGTGAGTTCATTTAAAGGATTTTATCACATACAGGAGGATGGTCTGATTCTCAGTTATACCAAAACTACATTATACAACATAGGAACCAGAACAGAATCTTTAAATGGACCCAGCTGTATGCCTCCATTTGATTACCCCCTTACAGTGCCAGGCGTTAATGTAAATAAAAATTGGGCTCTAGATATATTGTTCTTTTCGAATAAATTTTTTCACCAAAACTTTTTGTCATTCACATGAGCTCTCCTTTGTTTTAAAGAGAAAATATGTATTAGAAAAAGAAGTTTCCAAATGAGTTTAGAATTTACACCTGCACAAATATAAATATCCCAAAAGATTGATTTTATTTTCAAAACCAATTTTAATATTTTCTATGTTTAACTTGTAGAGATAGTACTTTGATTTTTGAAAGCTATTGCTTTTTCTAACTGCAGAGAAAAGCATGAGGTCTTAACTTTGGTATTTCCCTTAATACATTCCTCATGGTCAAAGCCACAGCAAAAAGCATAAGGCTAAATTCATTATATAAAATGAATGGCCTGATACAGATAAGACAGAGGGAATGGCACTGAGAAATGACAATGTGCAGTTACTCATAGAAAAGACCTTCATAACTCATACAAGTCAGTTGCTGCTATCTGACTTGTGACTTCTGACATTTGAGAAAGATGACTGCGGCCTTATTAGCTTGTTGCTGTATACAAAGCAGATTCTAGCAATTAACATTCCTCTTCCCTCTAGTTGTATTGTTTGCTGAAAAAAAAAATGAAAAAGGCTTCCCCCTCCTAGTGTAGAATAATGCTGAGTCTTTCTCCTCCCAGCTCCTGTCCTTTATCTGCCAGCGCTCCGGACCGCCAGCTGAGGAGCCAGGGGCTCTGTATGCAGCAGCACCCTGGCTGGGGCTGCCTTTGTTAAGGTGGTGGCCTGGGTGATGGCATGTCCTTTAAAACATGAAAAGCTGTGTGTGGCTTTAAGCTATTTATCAACAGGACGCAGGGAAACATTTTTTTGCCAAGTTAAGATTATAAAATAAAGTCTGAAGCTAACAATGGAGATTAGAGTTGGTTTTATAATAGTTTTTGTTCCCTCAAGCACTGAAGCTGGGAACAAACATTAGCCACATCCTGGCCTCATCAGCATCCATGGTGTGAAACCCTGAGAAGCCAAACGGTGCTTTTAGTTCACAGCTGCAGAGTTTAACTTGCTACTCAGCCAGAGAGCAAGTATGCAGTTCTCCATCTCAGCCGCCCCCCACTGCTGGTGAGCCCCGGCAAAAGGCGAGGTGGGGAACAGCCCCCGGTGTCAGTGAGGCCTGGGGACTCCTCTCTGCCTTTCTGCACAGAACTGCTACAGTAATGCCCTAACCCTGCCGGGCGGTGGAGGGATGATGAGGCTCTGCGTACAATTATTCCAGAAAGTCAAGGGCAGGGCTATGTTTCCAATTCTGGCTGCTTTTGTGTCAGTGCCAAAGTTCCAGAGGCTTCCACGGGGCCAGGAGCTGGATGAGGGAATTTCTTTGCCCATGTATCAGCCAGGTTTCTCTTAGCAAGCCAGAATGGGTGCAGAGCTCCTCCAGATACACCTGACACCCTGCTGCATGGGGCACCCTCCCCATCCTGCTGCTCCCTGGTCCTACTGCAGCACATTTGAAATCAGGCTCAATCCTTTACTGCACAAATATGGAGCCATTGCCATTTGGTATGGACTAGTAACAACCTGTCACTTTGGTGCTGACTCTAGTCTTCCACTGCATAAGCACAACTTGATAGACATCTCCACATTTCACAGTTCTAGGCATGACAGTGAAGACTGCTCCTAATTTATCAAGGGCTTTTCTTTCCTTACGGCTACAAGAGGACTAACACAAACTCCTGCAAGAAATATGAGAATTAGGACCAAGCTGGTATTCAGACTGTAATCACTCTTTTTTCTGTTTCCCCTACAGCTTGTGGTGGCATTTTCAACGGCTCTGTTGGTGTTATCAGCAGTCCAGCCCATTCAGTTCTTGATTATCACAACAACATGAACTGCTCGTATTACATCACAGTTGGAAACGGCAAAGTAGTGGCCCTCAAGTATGTAATTCAAGTTCAGTTTGTCATCAAGGGGGCAGGGAGGTCTCTGATTCCAATTAAAGATGGCAATTATTGACAATTTTCTTCTTTCCTTGTCCAAAGGGAAAGCTGTAATAGCTACTGAAGCCACCTTTATCAACCTCAGGCTCCCTTACATCTTTCTCTGTAATGTGCAAAACATCACCACAATTGTAACTTCCCACTTTGGTTACTAAGAGGATTAAGAAATTGTAAAAATGCAACTCATGCTTTTACTTAAATTCTGTCAGCCTTTGAGGAGTTATGAGACTCTTGTGAGTCGATATAAGAAAAAAAAAATTTTAGAAGGCTGGCACTCACTTTACAGCCCAAGTAATAATACCCACACAGGAAGAGTATACTTCTGAGTGTGTGCTATCCTGCCTAGAAGAGGAATATGGCTGCCACAAAATCTTGCCACTGAGAAATTAAACAATAGATAGATTCCTCTGCCATATATATGCTTATAATGAATTAAGAGAACATTTCCCAACTACGTGGAAGACCCAGCTGGTCTGCACTCTGAGCCTGCATTTTGTATGTCCCTCATGTGCCCAAGGAAATTGCAGGCTTAGCAATTTGCAGAAATGAGAGGGGATCTGTTTGCACAGGGGAAATCTGCTGCTTCACAGAAAGCCGAGGTGTGCTGACAGCTTGCCTTGCAAGAGGCCCAGTGGGTGCGGGTCACTATTTCTTTGAGGCTGGTTGGCTGGAGTGTTTTGCCATGCAGTTAATAGTTCTGCTTGCTTGTTCCTGAAGAGAAATGTTTTGTGGTATCTGTCTGTGTATGGCTTTGGCTATTGCTATTACTTGGACCTTTCCTCAAGCACTAAAACCACATATAACACAGGAATAGAAATGAAAATGTGATACCTAAAGCTCCAAGTGTGTTTTACAGATTCAACAGCTTCCAGCTTGAAATATCTCCCTCCTGCTACAAAGATTATGTGGCTGTATATGATGGCTCAGACACCCATGCTCCTCTCCTTGGGAAATTCTGTGGCTCAGAACTCCCTCCGAATATTAAGAGCTCCAGTAATAACTTGTTCCTGGTGTTTAACACTGACTTCTTTGGAGCAGACAGGGGATGGAAAGCATCTTTCAGGGAGACCTTAGGTAAGACTATTATTGGACTCGTAACCCCAAGAACCTGCTGGTAAGTAATTTCCTTTGGGGAGAAGCGATTACGGTCTCACTGACTAGGGGTGCTAGAAGCAGAAAACTGTTTCTGATTTTGTCAAAATTGAGTGAACTAAGCAAAAGACTAGGCATATGGGATCCCTGCATTCCAACCCTGGTTCTGAACTGATTCCTTTTATTCTTTGCTAACCTTTTCCCTGCCTCTGGGAAGGCACAGGCATTTCTTGGGTGACTGAAGGTTTAGTAGCACCCAAAGGCCTCTCATTTGGAGGAAATCTGGCAATACTTGAGAACTCTCATTCTTCTGTAGTCAAAGGTTGTCTGTGTGCTAAAGATGCCTCCATACAATCTATCCTCGATTTCCACTTCCTTGCAGTTCACCTCACACCTTTTTAAAAACTGAAGTGTCAAGTTCAGCTAAGACTGGGGTTCCTCCCAGGCACCACTGTGCTGATCTCTACTTATTTTTGGGATCAGTCTGGTTAGATGGCCATAATATCATAGTAAGATCATAGTAAGAAAGTACAGGATGTTAAATGGTTTGATGGACACAAGAGTCAGGGCAAAGCTTGATTATTGCCTTAAAAAAGGTTTAAACCCAGTAGGCTATTTTTAAGATCAAGGTGTAAAAGGAGCTTTTTACCTTCTTATAATATTTGAATTGTGTAGGGATGGTAAGCAACAAATGATTATTACATGTAAATTGATTTCATGTCATCGCTACTAGTTTCCTGTGTAATTAACTGAGTGTTTTTGTCATCTAGAAAGAAGTAATTGTCCGGTTTATAAAACTGGCACTCAGACAATTCAGAATGAAAGGCTTTTGTGGCAGAACAAACATAGTCTTCTGCTGAGTCATTGAATCCCCTCCCAACACCTAGCCAGAGATTTTCTCATTTGATACAGTCTGAGAAAGTATTTACAGATAAGGAAAATAACTGGTTCTACAAGCTTTGCCAAGAAAAATATTCCCACAGAACCTCACAGTCATTACTATTATTAACTCTTCCTTTGCTTCACTCTAAGTAATTGCTACAAGAATCTTTAAGAGTTGTGGACTGTTATTTCAAGTAACATAAAGTTGCTTTATGCGTTGCTGTCTTTAAACCGTTAGGTTTTTTAAGTTGTCAGAGATCCCCTGCAGCCTGGGTTCATGTTTCCAGAGTGAGATCATCAGGAACTCCCCAGGCTCTTGCTCTTCCTGTTGGCGTATAGTCAATTTTTTTTAGCCACTGACTTTAGATTTATTTGTGCAACTTGCCAGAGATTCTGCTTAAGCACACAACAGAACACAAGCCAAGCTCTTCAAGTCAGTACCATGCCTGATAATTTCCTAGAGTGAGGAGAAGCCTTTTATGAATAAACTTTGATGATTAGGCTAAGTTTTGGAGGGACATTTCTGCAAGCTTCCAAGGAAAGAGAGGTTGTGATGTTTCAGGAGTTACTCAGGAGCAATGGAGTTGCAAGCTGGAAAAGATGGCCATGCAGAGATGTGGGTTGTGTGACGAAGAGCTCATGGTGGTGAGATGCTTAATGGTATGTTTTCTTTCTCCACTATAGGAAGCAAGCCGCAGGGACTAAACCACACAGCCATTAGGAAGGATCCTGACAGTCCCATGCTAGTAGAGAATGGCCAAAAAGTAGAGAAGTTTATTATAAAAGGAAAACATGAGTCACAGTCCTATAAACATTTCCAGTTTGACTTGTCTGAAAAATATAGCCAGGAAAATCTGAGACACATCTTTGTACTATGAGGTCTGAGATTATGCTTCAAATGAAAGAGAATAAACCCATGAAGATCAAAAAGCATGTTATTCTAAATGGTGCTTTAGAGAAGCTCCCTCATGTCTATCAAAAGATAAAACCCATGTGGTTTTGTAAAAGTACAAATGCAATCAGATGACAATTAATAATGATAAATATCTTGGATAAGAAAGATGGTATCTGCAGAGAAACAAGAAGCCTCATTCTCCGTTGGATGACAATGAGCGCATTATTCAGTAGTTACCCTAGGGAAGCACAACTGGGTAACGTAATTATTGCTCTCTGTTTAATGTTGTGAGTGACCCTGATTACATATTGGAAAGAAGTGAACAGAAACAGTAAACCCATTTGTAGCAAACTAACCTAACCTAACCTAACCTAACCTAATCTAAACTGAACTCTTTCCTTTCCTCACCAGCTCTTCCAATTTCTTCCCAATCAGACTTCTTACTCTTGTGGGTACTGCCAAAATCCAGGGTTATCCATTGTTTCTCTCTTGTGAATTTTATTAGTAGGGCGTCAATCTGATAACCTTTTTGGCAAGAGGGAAGAGGGAAGATGAAGTAGGAAGTCAGAGAAGACTAGCAAGATCAACAGTAACCAGGCATTCAAAGAGTTAAACCCTGAAATTTGTGTAGAGAAACATGCTCTGTTTTAGCTAAAACAATTTGTTAACATCACTGATCCTGCACCCACTAGAATATTGAAGGACCTCCCACTAGTCAGAAAAAGGAGACTAACAGAAAGTATGAAACAGTATTAATTTGACAGTATAGGAGTATCTCAGCTTTTTTGTCAAGTGTCTCTTCTTTCACCATGCTACTCCATATGCTTCAATATATTGTTAAGTGCACATTTCACAAGCATATCACAATATTCTTTGTCATAACCGACCCTGTGTTATCATGCATTTCAGGCAGGGGAATTTATGGCCCTTGTTGGTGTGGTTCGGAGGGTTTATAATTTCACTATCTATCTCCACTGCTAAGTTTGGAAACCTACTGGCCTCATTTTTGGTGTTGCTAGCCATTCTCTCTGGCTGAGCTGGTGAACTGGGCTGACTGGAGGATCCCAGCCTGCTCCAAGTGTTAGATTTGTGGAAAGAAATCCTCCTCTTACCTTAGTTATCACTGACCTTCTTTCTGCCTTTGTTTTCAGTCTGTAAAATGAGAATTATACCTCCTCTCCACAGTGAGTGTGTGCTTCTATAGGCAATCAATAAAAGGATGAGAAGAGATAGATCAATACCAGCTTAAGGCATTTGGTTACATGAGATGTCTCTGTGACGGAAGGAAAGCTAAGATCTCTCCCCAAAGAATGAAGTCTGCGTGTACTGAGCTTGTGATTCAGCCAAAGATATCCTGATTATCTCTCCAGCTCTAAGAGGAGACCTGAGCTTTTCAGCTGACCCTGGCTGGCAGGGATGGAGCCTGCACATAACCTCTGCCATCCCTGCTGTGATAGCAGAGCCTTTGTGCTTTGGTGATAAATGGAGCTTCTGCCTATTCCCATCCAGCAGTTGTGTGACACTCAGCCCAATTTGTGATCCCTCTGAGGCTTCTGATACAAAGGCTGGGAAGACATATAAGGGTTTGGGTTTTTTCTTATTTTTAAAGAGTCAGCAACCCCTGTTGGGAGATGTAGCTGTGACCTTATTAACAGCACATCATTTTTGCTTGGCAGCTTTCTGTGCTCGTGTACATAGCTCTATTGTCTCGGTAATGAGAAATATATCACATTCTAAACCACTGGAGAAGAATTTAGGGGTTTTCTGAAAGGCAGGTCTGCTCATTGAGGCTGTATAAAGAAGCCACATGAATTTACAAGAAGCTAAGTGTTACACATGGTTAAATAAGTGGGTTGAGTCAGAAAGCTCTTCCTGAGCTTTCTTCACAGAATACAGGCAAAACTGAAACGGAGTTGGGACAGTGGGAAAGGTGGGATGGAGGAGGGCAGGCAGACTGCCTGCTTGTTCTCTACAGCCCTAAATCCTGCTTGACTTCAAGCTGTAGCCAGCTCTTCCCCCTCCCCTTTTTTATACTATCGCTTGTGAGCATGCAGGAGAAATTCACGTTATTACTTTGTGAAAGAGCAGTATGGTGTACTGTATTAATACCAGTGTCATCCCTTGTTTGCATTACCTTGGGGCGTATGAGCTCACGGGCCGCAATTCCACTGCACTAGGTGCTGCACAGGCAGCATAAAGCAACAATCTGCTGCCACAAAGAGATCATGATTTAAACAGAAGACAAGGAAAACGAGATGGATATAGACAGGCAAGAAGAAGAGGGTGGCAGCAATGAGAAAATTAGTGATGTAGGCTCTAAGGCAGAAGAAAGGCCTCCAAAACCTTCAGCAACCATTAGATTGTTGGAATGTGAAGTCCTTAAACACCCTGTCCTCTGGATTGTACTGTTTGCCCAGTTTTTCTCTCAAGGATCCCTCTGTCCTTTTATTCAAATGAGCATTTTACATTTTACATAAGAAAAAAAACCATAAGGAAGTAGAGTTTAGAAGAAAAATAGCTGGAAAAAGGAATCTTCTCTGATATACCCAAAAAATGCATTAATAGGTAATTTACATAAATAATCTAGTATGCATATCATAGAAATTGATGACAATCTCCATGCTTTTCTTTCTCACGATATGATCTGTAATTTACCTGATAAATCACCCGGAGGTATCTGTCTTCCCTTATTCTATTAGCTGTGTATTGAATTACTTGTTTCCTGTTTGGAATACAATACACTGAGTCCATCACTAATGGGTTTACTGTTATGTTCTCCCCTAATGAAATTAAAGTGTACTTTTAAAAAATGGAGCCAGTAGAATTTTCACAGCATTTTTATGCTATTTTATCAACAAAAAAATGTGCTTAATATAGCTCTTAGTCCAGTTCTGCCCTGCAAACTGAAGGCTTGGCTCACTCTATATTCAGTTTCTAGGTTTAAATTTTCAGCAGTGCTCAGCATGCACAGTCGCTGCGGCATTTTTGGGGATTGTTCAGAATTGATGGAGAAAAACCCAGTTCTGAATGGGCAATGTAAGGTGTAAAATATCGGTTTGGTTATTCTATTCCATAGGTCAGGGTTAGGTGTCCTTTTGTGAGTCATTTCTAAATTCTCACACCACCAGCAGTAATTCATTGCACTGATTTATGTAAATAATGTTAGCACTTGCTGTACCTGGCACCAGGTACCTGCACCGACAACAGCAGTGATAGCCTGTTAGGTGGGAAAGGACTCAGCACAGCTGAATCTCAGGTTTCCTGCAAATTTTTCTCCCTCCAAGAATATGTCCTTGACTGGCATGTGAATGCTGTTGCATCTTTTCTTGCCTTTGGAAAAGCATCAGTGCCTGGAAGAGATTTCACGGTCCATTAGGAGCAGTTTCCAGGGCTGTATCTCAAGATACCTGGACTCAGAACCTGGTGCTTCAGAGCGTCTGGCTGAGAAGCAAATTGCCTGAAACTCATAGGTCTTCTTGCAAAAATTTATTTAGGCTTTTGGTTCACACAATTTTTTACCAAATATATCACACATAGTATTTACACATTTCAGATTCATTACATTGTCATGGCTTAACTATGATTAGCTTAATCTATTAAATGAATGAATAAATTGTGGCTAATAATATATTTTCTTGATCTTATTATAGTCTTTGAAAATAATAACATCCATAACAAGCTCAGAAAATATCTTCATAAGTCACAATTCCTGGACTGTTTCTAAATGTATTTTGGAGCTCAAATATAAAAATATGCATCAGCTTGAAACCTGACTAAATTTAGAAAGTACTTCCAATGTTGAAATACATCTCTTCAGTATCTCTGAAAAGAATACAACTGTTGAGCTAAGGAATAGTCTACAAATGCCTCTCAGAAATGTCAGTTATCTAATGTCTGTGACATTTCTTCTCCCAAGTAAAATAAATAGAAGTGGTTTGCCTACTCAAATGGGACAGACAAGAATAGAGGTAGACATTTAAATAAGACATTTCTGACTGATCTGAAAGAATTAGGTGAAAAATTATTTTCAGACACAGTGATTAAATATGACTTTGTAGTGGCTAAATGGTTAAAAGCCGATGGGATATTCAGATTAAAAGTGCTTCACACAGCTGTGGGTGAACTCTCTGCTGGCATGAATTCTTTTAGCTTGAATGAAGTCAATGACTTCTTCAGCTGCAAATCTGGACTCCAGTGCATGCAAACAAAGGTGAGGAGACATTCCTGATTCTCATTGCAAGAGAGATTTGCAAAGGCCTGAGCAGCTGTGGTGCCAACAACTACGCTAATGCAGTATTAGAAGGAGGCCAGACTACACGTCTGCCTCTGACCTCCCAGGCAAGCGTCGAGGAGATGGCTAGGACGGTACATACATTACCGTTTTGCAGAACTGGGGCAGGCTTGGCACAGAGCGTGTCTGCACTGTTACATTTGTGACCAGCTGATAGTCTAAAAACTTAAGAATATGAACTTTGTCTGAGTGCATTTGTGAAATCCTGCTAAAGCAGGAGACTGGGGCTTTGCAGCCCTAAATGTTGCTGCTGGAACCATTGCCAGGCCATCAAACCAGTCAAAAACCCTTTCTGTGTAAAGGCTAGGCTGAGGACTGTGCTTTCAGAAGTCTCCTCCTGAAATGCTGCAGGCACTGTGGTCGCGGCTGGCACTGCAGCCAGGGTCCTGCCGCCGCGCGAAGTCACGATGTCTGCACAGTGATTGCCAAACGCGGGAACAGCTCAGCTCAGCTTGCAAAGGTTTACCAACCTCAATATCAGCTATGAGATGAAGTATGACAGTACGATTCCTCTCTCCAGACCTATATCTTTCTGAGCCGTGATCCAAACAAGCTATGAGCTAATTACTACAGCCACAATTAGTCCAGCCATTCCTCTGCACTGGAAATAAGTCCTGTCAGGAAAGAAACATTAGTCTTGGCAGAGTTAATCTTTGCTTATTCTGATTTTTAGTTCAGATCAGAGAGAAGCATAGAGTTCCCAGGGATGCTTCTAGGTGAGACCAAATGTGATTCAGAAATCTGGGAGAACATTTTCATTACTTTTCAGGCAGAACTAGAACAGTTTGTTGAACCTTGCTGCCTTCTGGTAGGTGTTTATGGTGCCCATCTAGTAACAAGGGTAGGGCAGCAAAATTAGTTTGTTATGTTTTGAAATGTCACTGGTTTGGTTGTTTCTGATAGATTTAAAACTATTGAGTAGGTTCCCTTTCATTGCATCCCTACCTGTATAAAAGAACCTTGTCCCTGGCTGTGCTTCAAAGGCAGGCAGCTTCAAAGGTTCATCTTCATCTTCATTCCATATCTAGAAGATATAACTCTTAACAGAGAAACATGTGTTTGCTCTCTGCTGTAATTATTTTTATTTGCCATAGGGAACCTTTCTTTTCTGAATGATCCTTCAGCCTTTTAGTTTCATTAATGCTTCCCAACAAAAGCAATTAGTGATGACAGTGTGTGCCCTAGTTATTCTGGTAATTTGTGTTCTCTGGCAAGCTGTTTATCAGGAGGACAAGATTGCAATCTGATTTATAATGACCTTATGATTTTTATTTTAAATAAGAAACCAGAGACTGAAACAACAGTCAGCAATGTAGTCAGTCCATCTGCCCACACAAATTGCTCTATAAGGTACATTTCTCACTATTTTCATCAAGTTTAGCTTTTAATATCTAAGAGTCTATTCTACAAATTAACAGACTTCTCATTCCCTGATTTTTCCAAAATTTTAGCTACAATTCTGGCTGTGTTAGCCAGCGATGAATATCATTCCATTAATGATCACCAGCAGGCTGGATGGCTATTATTTGGCCTTCTATTCAGAAGTGGTATTGATTTTTAAAATGATGAGTTGTACCCTGGCTAAAATGCAGTGCAATGGTGTTTCTCTCAGTGTGAGTTCCCTCCTCTTAAGCAGTTCTTCATTTACTTGTGGTTGTTCCCTCAATCTACACAGCTTCACTATTCTGTAACTTCTGGTGGCTGCAATCAGATGTAACATTGATCAGTACTGAAAAACACCAAGATGGATGGATTTTTCAACAAGGGCTGCTCTTTATTTGGCTTGATGCAGGGCTCCTTGATATCTGGTTGGCTTCCAGTCTAGCCATTATTTATAACATACTGTCCTGTAAGCATTTGACTCGACCCCAGCTGAGCAGGCTAAGCATTCTGAAAGCTAATGATGAAACCTCATCTTTATTAACTGTAAATCATACTTTTCGTTATCTCCCCTTAGATACTATTACTGGCTATACTAGCTAGAATTATTTTTGTGATAATGAGGATCTGGTCTGTTTCTCTTTCTGTCTGCTGTACACACACAGGTTACCCACATCTGTACTTTTTGTCATCTAAGCTGTCTTTATAGCTGCACAGCTAGCAGTGAAGTGTACCATTGCAAAGGTCCAGACATCTGATATCCAAAAAAAGGACAACCCAGCAGCCCTGAGAGCTTTCCTGTTGAGTAGCTCTGTGGCAATTCCCCAATTTCTGTTGCAATGGTCTGACTGGCATCTCTGCAGCGTTAACCCTGAAAAGGGTGGAGAGCTTTGCGAGGTGTCTGACCCGTATATCACTCCAGACTCAATATTGCAGGGCTGGATGGTCCGACTATGATCTATGCCTAATGATTATATGCATAACATTATGTTTAGTAGACTGTGTCCAAAATGCTGAGCAGGAAACAGCTCCAATAAGATTGTTTCAGGGGGACTGCATCAACTATGCAGAAGGATGAACCAAGAGCAAAATACAGCGAAACTGCACTTTTAGGGCCCAGGCACCCTCCTGTCTGACATTTTCCTCCTTCTTAGACTATTTGTACTAACGTGATTTATTGCCCACATTTCCCCCACTGTTGTTCTCAGCTTCTGCAGTGGCGTTGGAACGAACACTAACACTTTTCCAAGTTTCTGACTTCATTAACAGCCCACAAAACTGGACTAGAGTCTATTAATTCCTGACTTTTCCACTTCGTAATAAGTTTCTTCTGTTCATTTTTAGCTACAGCAAAAGCTTAAATCTCATGTTATTAAGATTTTGGTTTTAAGCAAACTTCTTTTTCGGGTGGGGTTTTTCCGGCTTTGGTTAGTAGAGCAGGACGACATTTAGCCTTAGTCACTCTGGTTTAACCATTACAGTCTTGCAAGACGGGGCTGTCTCTAACCCCGGATTACTGACGCAATCCTGATACTTAGATGCTGATTTTTCACCACAGTGATCTTTTGTAATACTGTAGCTCAAGTAGGGTGCAGTTTTCGATGACTGGACATATATCAGTGTGTCAAAGTTAAGTCACTGTATGTCAGCCAGACAGGCTTATTTTATACACGCAGATGAAATTCTGAACCTCCTCGCATGTTGCTTAGCCACAGGTATAGCTTCTTTTATTATCTAATTCTCCGGAAAATTCCCTCTGGGAGATAACAGGCTGCTTACAGTACCACTCCACCCTGTGCAGTTTACAGAAACGCTTTCTCAGACTCAAAAGCAAGAGTATGAACCACACATTATTTGAATTGCTGAGTTAAATAAGTGGCCAGGAAACCCTATAGTGACTGAGGAAGGAAGCATAAAGTAAACAAATTGATCAGACTTACTAGCCCAGTCCAATCTCTGGAAATCAAACTATAAAAAAAAAGAAAACTTAAAAAAAATCCCTTCAGATAGTCTGCATTTTTTGCTTGTTTGTAATTGGACACAATAAAAGGGTTCTGATCTTCCAATAATTGCTTTTCTCCAAAAGTTATTTCTTTCAATGTGATTGAAAACGTTATAGAATTGAAATTTTCACAGCGAGTAACTACAGTAACAGACTTAGCTCTGTATGAGGGGTCCAAACAAAAAGCAGCCTGCTTTTCAGGGAGGGTTGTAAGTTCCTACCACACAAAATGCTTCTAGAAGTAAGTCCCTCTGAGCTAGATTCCTGAGTATGAGTCTGGGTCCCAGCCTCAGGCTGCCAAATTCAGTCCTCCCAGAACGAGGTCGTATTGCCAAAGTCAAGCAACTTAAATTTTTAACTAGATTTTCAAAGTCAGCGACCCAGTGCCCCCTGCTGTCCGCCTACCCTTACTAGCAGGTAAGAATTACATTAAAAGGCCTTCTAATCGCTCTTCTATTTAATTTCTGTCCTCTGTCTTCTTACAATCCCTTTTAAAAAACCTGTTGCTAGATTTTCAGAGTGAATACTGATTCAACAGAAGACAGGAGCCTTTCTTAATTCGCTCTACCAAATCCAATTGTGATTCGTATCTATTAACGCTGTTTGTGTTGAAAGCCTTTTAATCATTCAGATAGTCATTGTGAGACAGGACAGTAAAATTCTGTAGCACAGAAAAAAGCTTCTGGCTTGACACTAAAGAGTTGAAGATTAAATAAATGCCAGGAATTGCTTTTAAAAAGTTTGTGCTTCTTCAACAGGACCTCAGAATGGCTGTGGTGGTTACTTGACAAATTCAGCTTATAGCTTTGGCTCTCCAGTTTCCAATGTGACCAGAAGATATGAGAAAAATCTGGACTGTGTATGGATCATAACTGCACCTGTGAACAAACTGATCAACATCACCTTCACTTCATTTGTGCTTGAAGCACAGTCTGCCCAGACTTGCCGATATGATTATGTCAAAGTAAGATAGCTGCATATTTTAACAAGAAAATTTCAGTGAGATATGATCCATTATCCTCTCCGTGAGGCTAAGACTTAATTAACAGAAAATGGTTTTGTGAAGAAATTAAATTGCCTAATATAATTACAAATTTTTCAGTGGGTTAGATTACTACTCCAGATGACATCCTGCCTTTTGGAAACTAATAACTTTAACATTGTTATGGGGACACGATTCTGTTCTTAGGCTGCCTATGTAAATGAGTATTTATTTCACAGAGTAGAAACAAAACTAAACTCAAACACTTTGAAAGTAAACTTGCGGATTCAATATCAAACACACTTACTTAAAAAGACTTTAATTTATAAAATTCTGAATAAATAAGTCTTGATGCTAAACGTTCACCTGTGAAAGTTATTTCCTTAAAGATGAGCATATAAAATGTAGAATCAATAGTAAAATGCTGCCAAACAAGATCTACCAAGGAGTGTTATAGACCCTGTTGAGCACCAGAGATGCTCAATGAAACTAGGAATGGATCTACATTTTGGTGAGTAAAATCAACCTTTCTCACTGAAAAATGCTTTGAGATTACATATTAAAAAAAAAAAAACAAAACAGAATGCCAAATTAAAATAGAATAAAATTTTGATATATTTGCTGAGATGGGACCAGAATGTTCCATAATGAGATTTATACTGTCCAACAGAATTAGTTAATATGGCAGTGAATAATTACAGTCATCAAGAACATCCTGATAAAGCACAAAAGCACCTACTGGGCTCTCAAGTAAGAGAAATTGTAATGTCAGGAGGGGTCAGAGAACTTTATTTCTATTTATTTGTTTGCTGTGCCTAAATTATTAGCGGCTTATATACTTTTCTTCTTTCAGCTTTATGATGGAGATAATGAAAATGCCAATTTAGTTGGCACATTCTGTGGATCTATGGTGCCAGCTCCTTTTCTTTCCACCCGTAATTCCTTGACAGTGAAATTTATCACAGACAATTCCGTGGAAAGGGAGGGTTTCAATGTGACCTATGCCACAGTGGACCGTAAGTATACATATATACGTATGCACATATATTGTTGTGACTCTTTTGTGGAAATATATATTTAAATAATAAATCATCAACATTTGCTCTAGATATAGGGCTCAGGAAGGTGCAAAGACAGTCCTTAGTATAGCTCTAAGGAGCATCTATAAGCAAGCTAAAAGCAGCACTGCCAGACCCCAGTGCAATTCGCATTGGTCTTTGCTGGTTGCGGGAAGGCTGTCAGTCTGGAGTGCAAAGCAGGAACACTCTATCATACACTGTTAACAAATACTCTGATATTATGGGGAACAAACATTTATTTGAGTTTCACAATATACATTCACAAAGGATTAGCATGTGTTTTACTTACTTTTTTTTTTCTAGAGAGCCCCAAGTAAATACAAAAGTATATTGTCCAGTGTAGTTTTGCTCAATAAATATTATTCCCCAGTTGGAAAGGCTTTCACTCTGTGATGCATGTATTACTGTTTTGCACAGGACTGTGTGGAGGAATATATAATGCAACTTCTACATCCCTGACTGCAACGTCTCCTAACTTCCCGAATGAATATCCACCATTTACCCTCTGCACTTGGGTCATTGATGCCCCTCCGCAGCAGCAAGTCAGGGTGGTGGTAGAGGCCTTCCACCTCCATTCCAGCCAGGACTGCTCTCAAAACTACCTACAGCTCCAGGACTCACCAACAGTAAGAAATTTCCAGTTGATAGCATTCCCCATTCACATTCTGCTCCCTTCACTTTTTGTAAAGGGAGGAGAAACCCAACACTTGGTAACAGATTAACTGATGATTCTGTGTGAGCTTAATGCACTCTGCCCCACTTAAGGTGTTTTAACTGGTAAACAGACTTCATGGAAGCACACTATACACACATTGAATTAGCACTGATAAGTGTTACATAATTTTTCACAGTTGCACCAAGTAACAGAGCTGCCAAACTTAACACCCATAGAATAATGCCCAACAGCAAGTTTTCATAAACTAATTGTACTTCTCCCACACGAGAACCATAATAAAAATAAATATTCATGCCAAGAAGAGTGTTTGTAGAAAGCACCAGGAAAAAAAAACTGTTTATGTCCCTTGTATTATATTATGCTAAACCTTCTTTCATTGTTTCTTGTTTTGGCATGAAAATACCTGGTGCATTTGATTTGTTTCTCACAATAATTGAAGAGAAAATGTTGAGACATTATTAAGTGATTTCCGTGAGAACTTTGAAATGTGGTTGCATAACAGGTATAGCAAGTGCTGAGATATTTATTCACTTCAAGCTCAGTAAGTAAAAAAACAAATTATAACATTAAGTAGAAGTAACTTGTGACATGTATTGAATTCCAGCACAGCCAAGGATCAGTCCATAGATTCTGTGGCACTGAAACTTTCCCAGTCCCTGAATTTTATTCTTACGATCGCACTGCCATCGTGACTTTCAAATCAGATGAATATATAACTAATAATGGAGTCAGATTTACCTATCAAGCTACAGGTAAGCTTGAAGAAATGTCTAAAAAAATCTACCTACCACTCTTTTTGTTGATTCCATGCAGTGAAAAGCAATAAAGAGATCTGAAATGCTTATGTGTTTCTGGTTTTCTGTCTCAAGGTTGCAGCAGAGAGTATAACCAGCCATTTGGTTACCTGAAGAGCCCCGGCTGGCCTGGTCGTCACCCCAATAATATGGACTGTTCTATCATTCTACGAGCTCCCCCGAATCACACAATTTCTCTCTTTTTCCATGCTTTCAGTTTGGAGGACAGCATCCAGTGTTCACGTGATTTCCTAGAGGTATCAAGCAAGTATACGTATTCTGTGAGCCTGTGTCAAAATCTGCTGAATTCAAAGGATATTAATAAGTTTGGATCAAGTCTGACCTGAACTGACATTAGGGACTAATTTATTGCTACAGTTTTATGGTGAAAGGTACTCAGATGTTACAGTAAGAGGTTAAACAATACACACTATAAGAAGTCCAAAACCAATAAATAGTTTCATTATCAGCTAACTCATCTTTACGTAGCTCTTGTTGATGTTACCCAGTTAACAGAGCAAGCCAGGATAATTTTCATCCAGTATTAACATCTATGTATGAACAGAAGGACAGAAATCTGAGTGTTTTTGTTCCAGCAGTAGATTGCATCTTCTTGCTATTTTTAATTTTTTTTTTCTGAAAAAGCATTTTTCTTTAAAAAAAGAAGCTCTAGTAACAAGTGTAGGATACTTGCAAAGGTACTTTGTGTCAATAAAAAGCATATCCTCCTACACAGTCCTCACTCTGTCCTTTCACGCTTGTTGAAGGTTTCCTTATTCACTGGTCAGATGACAAAAATCTGATGTCTGTGGCGGAATCATTATTTAGTTCTCCTTTCATATCCTCTTTACTGTCTCAAGAAATGCATCTGAGCACGAGCATTATTGGTGGTCAGAGAAAAAAAAAAAAAGATTAAATCTGAACTATGTAATATGATCTGCATCTTAATGTGACCAGGGAAAAGAGTGGGCTGCACTCTGAATTAATCTTTTCATCTGGAATATTAACATTTCTTATGAAAAGTGAAACGTGGACTTGAATTGCAAAAGCACATCTTAGCTACTGGTCAAGTAATTTTTTCCATTAGGAGATGTACCATAAATTTATGTAAACCATAAAATTTAGCTACCTGTTTCTGATAGTTATTCTGTGCAATTACTTACAAAACTGAGACAGACCAGTTAATGGTCTCTTTTTCCTTCTATACAAGAATATATAGGAGGAAAAATAACAGTATTAAAATGACAGTTATGGTATGCATGCAAGTCAGTACACAGTTTGTGCTGTGCTTGTATCACTGCATAATTGTACTGGTGTATAACTGGCATAGGGATTTAATATTGACAATGTTTTTTTGTCCCTTAAAGGTCAGAAATGGGAGTGATGTGCAATCACCACTGCTTGGCAGGTTCTGTGGAAACACTGTGCCCAGTCCCATCTTCCCCAAAAATCATGTTGTCTACCTTCGTTTCAAGAGTGATTTTTCAGGGGCTCATGATGGATATGAAATTACTTGGACTTCATCATCAAGTGGTAAGGCTGTAATTACGAAGTAATGCCACTCAGCATTACTTTCCCTTGTACACAGAGGGAAAATACAGAAATGTGGAATTCAGTCTGCTCAGTTTGGGCCCTGCCTCATAAACATTTGAGACCTTAGCAAGTACTCATATTCCATCCTGTTCAGTCACTTGTTCCTCAAGACCAGTGGAGCGAGATCCATTTTATGTGACAGAAGCAATTCCCTCTCTCTAATGTTGACTTTAGCAATCTCAGAGGATGTAGTCCACTTAAGATGAAGATCTACCTCTTTCACTGAGAGGTCAGAAAATATCAGGAACATCTACCTTGGGATCCACAGAGCGGTGGTGGTGGTGAGTCAGCCTACTCCATTAATAGCCCAGTTGTGATATGCCCAAGGATCTAAGCACTGCTAAGCCTGAAGAGGACCAAAATCTTCCCCAAGAAAATAACTTAACTATAATGCTGTGTAGTGACTATATCATAGACACATTCATAAGTGGCTTATGCAATGACAATGAATAGCTGGGTAATAGTTTGTTCATGACACTAAGTTACTGGAGATAGGAAAGCTCATGACCAGCTGAAAAGCACTGCAAAATAACCTTACAGTATTGAGTGGCTTGGTGATGAAAAGGCAGATAAAGTTCAGTGTAGGAAAGTGTTGAAGAATAATGTGGGCAAAAAAAGAGACAATTCTAGCTTTACTTACAAAAATATGGGCTCTGAGTTGACTTTTGGTACTCAGCAATAAGATCTTGGGGGTAAAAGAGTTCTATGAAAAGAAGAGCTCACTGCTCACTAATAGTCAAGTAGGCTAGCACGATGCTAGGAATTGTTGGGAAAGGAAGAGAGAACAAATAGACAGCCACTATATAAATCCATACACACAGATTGAATGATGTGCACAGTTCTGGTTTCCTCCTCTTATAAAGAATCCAGTATAACGAAGGGCTCAACATAAAAAATGGCTTCTAGATGAGGTATGCTGAGACTTTTTAATGTGGTTAAGAAACTACTGAGGTCTATAAAATTGAGTGATACTGGATGATAGTTATTTCAACTACTCATTGACTTTTCCCATAGAAGAACTAGAGGCCATCAGATAAAGCCAGGAGGTGGTAGGTTCAAAACAAACCAAACAAACCAGTTCACACAGTATGCAGTTAAGCTGTGGAGCTCCTTCCCATAGGATGCTACAAATTTACATGGATTCGAGAGTTACCTGAACAAGTTCATAGAAGACATCTGATAAAGACTATTAAAGACAAAGATGCCATCTCTGGGAGATGGAAATTCTTGGACACTGTGCGAGCAATCTGGGGCATGATCTGCACATGCTTACTCTTACTCTATAAACTTACATTTCTCCCAGGGCATCTGCTTCTGCCCACTGTTTGAGATTGAATTTTGGTATAAACGGCCTTTAGTTTACTTAATATGACTATTTTCTCTGAGTTTTTCTCTGCCTCTTTCTATCAGATGAGGATTAACTTCTTTTCATTCCAAAGGACAGCCAAAGAGAATTGGTCTCTACTTGAGTAGTTGGGAATTGAACTGACCAAGGCACAGACTTAAGATTTTGGTTCCTGTTTCAAAGAGTTTTGGGGGTTTTGATTTTTAATATCCAGTGATGGTCTAATGCCCACTGCATATTCTTCTCAGGCTGCTGAAGTTAGAGCCTCAGTTTTGTCTCTTATTGGAATAATGCTCTTACCAACATTCATTGTTCCAGCTCCCAGTGCCTCTCTGTTTTTCAGTGCTACTCCTAATACTGTACTAATATACTACATCATGTAGTATCTTGTGAAACTAAGCCTTCTAAGCTAATTAACAGTGTCTGTTTCCAGGATGTGGAGGAACATTATACGGCAGCACTGGCTCATTTGCTAGTCCCAGCTACCCTGCAACTTACCACAACAACACTGATTGTGAGTGGGCCATTACGGTGCCCACGGGACGAACTGTCACAGTGAACTTTGATTTCATCAGCATCGATGACCCAGGGGACTGCAATAGCAACTACCTGATCCTTTACAATGGGCCAGACGCCAGCTCTCCCCCAGCCAGGACGTACTGTGGGATGGTATGTATTCCCTACTCTCTGCAACCCTGGAAGTGGTTAAAATGTACTTTTACTGTTTTGTATTTGGGATTGTTTCCCCAATTCTGGCATGAATTCCATACAGGTGAGTGGAAATGAAGGCATAAGACATGTGTGCAACCTTAGAAGCTTTCCAATGCAGACCTTACAGTGACATCTAGTGGGAGGCATCATCAAGCTATTTTGCTCTGTATTTAATTGTATTTGTGATCTAAGTATTTGTGATACCCTGAGGGAGAAATGCAAAAGCAGTACCTAGCACAGACTTGAGGTCCCTTCCAAACTATGATCCAATTTGTGCCTCAGTTTTAACTCTCTGACTGGCTTTTCCAAAGGATCTTGGTGTTCTATAAACTTTTCATGTTTCTTGTCTTTACTTTTAGGATACAAACATCTCTCCATTTACTGCTACATCTCATCAAGTCTATATAAAATTTCATGCTGAATATGTGACTTTACCATCAGGATTCCAGTTAAGCTGGACAAGCTAGAACACCGTTTAGGAGAAATGTATTGCCATTTCTTGCTCTACTGAAAAGGCTTTTGATCATAAAATAAGTTTGAAATCTGGTTATGATAATTGCAACTGAAGTAAGGCCTTTTGAAAACTACTGTAAGTGAATTTGTTACAAATTTAGAGTTCTATCAGAAAAAGTGATCTCCCATTGTACTGAAAATAAACTATTATCTACCCAACTATGAAAATGAGGTTATGTTAGTTTTTGAAACATACTTGTTTATATCCTTCTACATAATTTCAAATGTTCTGAATAAATATGCCCCCCAAAAAAAGTTTTACATTGAATGCTATAGGAAGTGAATTAGGCAGGATAAAACATAAACACAAAATATTCAATGTGAAGTTGATAAGAGGAGCTAAGGTACGAAGTTGTCTTTAATCAGTTCTACAGAGTTATGTGGGTTTGTCCCAAGCATCTCTGAAAGTGTTACCTAAATTTTTATTCACACTACAATAAAATCAGACACTGCTAAAAAATGGCCCCTGTCCTACTACCATTTACAGAGATAACTTTGCTGAGAACTTTCTGTAATACTATGGATTTGGTATAAGAAACCGGCTGAATAAGTACTCAAGCATTCACTGAAGTTTAACACAGTAAGGATGCGCTGTGGTACTAAATCTTAACCACATCAAGAAATAATATCAGGATCATTTTCAATATGCAGAAATACCTGTGATTATATTTATTGACTTATATCTTCAAGCTTCTAAATCTGTTTTACAACCGAATTTATGATTTTTTAGTAATTGATTCACCTTCCTAGTCTACTTGTAGGCAACTTCCTAGACATTTGTAAAACTTATACATAGCATATAGCTTCAGAATAGGGCAGACATAAAAATATCAGTTGACTTGTGACTAGAATTAGTTTGTTCCTTCCTGAGGCTAACACACATCATACATTAGAAATGTTCTTGGCGGGTTATGCAGAGGATGCTGATTGCCACCATGAAACATATTTTGTCACAACTCAGAAATGACCAATTCATTTCCCAAATATCACCTGTGATGGACAGGCAAGAGGAGTTTACACTGCAGCAGAACATGGACCTCATCAGAACTCCCACTTCATAACTATTACAAAGAGTCAGTCACAGTGAAAGTAATTCCTTAATGTGATTATTGCAATAATTAATTATGAAGTGATATTAAAGGGTTAATGGCAGCTCTAACAAAATCTAGGAACTCTTTTAAGATCTCCCAGTGAATGCTGAAAAAGCCATTATTCCACAAACGTACAAAACTTTATAGCATCTAAGAAACCATCTTGGGTAAAAGAAAATGTATAAAACACAAAACAGACAAAAAGGGCAAAAAGGTAGATGGCAAGCTACAAAATACCATTCAAAGTGATCTGGTAATAAATTGGAAAGAGAGAAACCTGTGAATTCCCACTTGCCAAGAGAATTATATACATATAAAATATATATAGCCAGCACTTTAGAATCATCCAAGCCCCAAGACAAACCTAGCCTATGTACAGGTGATACTCCTGCTAACGTGCTGAAGCGTAACATGGAAAAAGAGAAATATCTGTATTTGGATCAAACAAGGAGACATCTATGTGCTACTGAGCTGCTGGTAGAACAGACAGTTCCTCTAACCAGGGAAGACATAAAAGACCATATAGTCAAATTAAACATTTTCAGATTATTGGCCCAGAAAGCTTTTCCTCAGAGTCCATGCCAAACTGATTTCATATTAGCTGTATCAAGGGACGATACAATCTTTGTCCATAAAATTTATTAAAAAGCCCATAAAGGGGATAGCAAGCAGAAAAGAACACAAAGTCATCTGACTACCTGGAGATAAAGCTACAAAATAAGCTCTAAATATAGCAGTGTGTGAGAAAGACAGACACTGCAAGTACAATCAAGCATGGCTTTGACTATTTGCCTGCTGAGATCAGGAACAAGCTTATTTCTTCTTTGTGGACGGCTTCATCATGGGGTTTTGTGAACGTCTGTTGTGGTTTTGACCTTCCTATGAATCACCGTGGGTTTGGTGCAGTTGGTGCTGGGCAGAGAATCCCCTCAAGATCTGGCTGCTGTCTCCCGCTGCTAGGTGACCTGTCATGGAAGGATCAGATTTTAGGCAAAAATCGGCTTGACAAGAACATTGTCATTTTCTGCATTTCACCAGCCTGGCACACAGCTCATCTGGAAGTTTATGGCCACAAAGTTGAGTTCCCTGAGGACAACCCCGTCCCCCGTGCTCACTGCGCTGAGGCTGGCCTACTGTTGACTTAGTGAATAGTACGTAGATGCAATCTGGTGACCTGTGATGTGCATGAGGCCATTCTGGTAACACAACCTTTGGCCTTAAGCTCCAGAGGGGAACTGCAGTTAAACTGATGAGGTTGCTGAAATCTGTACTTCAAAAAGATTCATTTCACTACGAGAAAAAGCATGTTTCTCTTTAAAGCAGATTAAATGTTTTTGGACATTTTTTGACACCATAAATGCATGCTCTTGGCATGACTTTCTGTCACAATGTCAAACAAATTTTATGGAATCATTGACCTTCTGCAGAAGAAAAGACTACAGAGCACTATGAATGGGAGGAAGATAAATTTGTAACATTTTTAAAAATCTAACAATAACTAATGCTTGGTGCATCTTTAAATGTTACAAATACTCCACACCTGTGCGTAATGTTGTTTATAAATGAGTAAAATGCATGAGGTTCTTTAGAAAAAAAATGAAAGTCCAGCAGAGAATTTGTGCTCATGAAGACTGTTGAATGAAACTGCTGGTACAAGGTTCAATTGATCTAACCCAACTGGCTCTCACCAAAAATAGTCAAAGTCTAAAATTAGAGTAAATTATCAAACCCATTCTTTAAAAAAACAGGAACAAAGTAACCCACTGCTGTCCTCTAACATTTTATGTGAGGAACCACAACAGAAATACCACTGCAGAAGTATTAAAGTGGAGGTTCTTAGAGGAGAGAGCTGGTGCTAAGCCATGTTTCTGTCTTGGAAGGTAAGGCGTAATTTAAAATGCTTGCTTTAAAAATGAATGCACAGCAAAAGCAAACAGGAACAACTAAACAGATAATTTAAAAATAATTATTCCATGAAACTTCTATGTGGTTTTTTTGCAGTGTACAATTAAAAAGACAAAATCTGTGTTTAATAAGATTTATGACTTCATCTCACAATACTTTGTGAGATTAATATCATACCGTTGCTTTTATGTCTGTGCACACTGCTGTCTGGTTTACAGACAATGTTGTAGTTGTGAATGCTGCGTGTCTGTATTACAGTACCGGTATGACTACAGCCTCCCCCCGTCAGTGACAAAGCACCCATAATGAATGTGCATGCTTTCACTTCCTAGAGCCTGCATGTTTTTAACTTACATGTAAATCTTCTTCTGCTGGACATTATTTTTCTATAAAGGTATATTTTATGAGACAGTTATATATGAATGGTCAGCACTCTGAAGACTAGGCTTTGAAGGAGAAGCACTAAAAGGTCCGTAACAATATTTTTTAATTGCTCTTCCCATGTAGTGGGGCTATTCTTTATAAACAATAAATGAGAAGTAATACCCGAATGAGATCGTTCGGGCTATAGTTACCTGAAGTAAAGGAGAGAGCAGACCTACAGCTAAAATGCTAGAAATTGTGGTACTGGTCAATTTAAAATATTAGCTAATTTTAGTTAAATTTACAAAGCAATTTTAGCTGAAAAACAGTTTTCACTCAGCTCATAAAGCAAAGGAGGAGATGTCTCAGTGTCCCACAGTCACTTAAATGTCCTAGGCACCAGAATTAACATATTTAGTGTAAGCATTTTTTATCAGCTGCCAAACTAAAACCACAGCATTATTCTGCAGTCCTGATTAAAATAAAATATAACAAAAATTCATGGCATTGACTACTATTCATAATAAGAACAACAGCAACAATACAGGATTACTAACAAATAAATGTTTAAAATATTTATTAGCTGATAATAAAAATCGAGGCCAAATTCTAAAAGTTTGCTTTTATAATGCAAAGGTCAGCAAAATAAATACCATGTGCCAGTTATCACACATAATTACTGTAATGCTGATGGACATATTTTTAGTAGCAGTGCCTAGCAGTACACAACTGGTTTTGCAGCTGCACGTTGCTGTTGTATCGTTTTGCTGATAGGCTAACCCTGCATTAATGTTGACCATTATAGCTTTTCTTGGAGCGGGGAAAAAAAGGCTAAAAATAGAATAATAATGTAAAACCTCATTTCCTTGGTTAGAAGAAGTACCTAGGACAGCCAGAGCAAGGGCTCGTCCCCTTGCTGCTCCCCAGCGCAGCGAGAGGAGCCAGCGGGAGGCACGTCCGGCGCTCGCTGCCCGGCTGGAGCAGGCTGGGGGGAACCAGTGCAGGGAGCAACCTCTCCCTTCTCTTACCACCGCACGGCAGCTGCAGCTCTGCCGCTCGATCCTGGCCGTACATCTACCTCACAGTCACCCACTTTGGCCTGCTAGCCTAAGGACAGAAGGCATAAGTGGTGGAGTCGCCATCACCGGACGTGTTTGAAAAACGTGTAGACGTGGCGCTTCGCGACATGGTTTAGGGAGCATGGTGGTGTTGGGTTGCCAGTTGGACTTGATGATCTTAGAGGTCCTTTCCAACCTTAATGATTCTGTGATTCATATGGCAGCCTCTGCAAAGAATTCAGGCATTTGCTCTATGAACCTTTAAGCCAAGTGACAAGTTTAGAACAAATCTTACAGATATCAAAGATATTTTGTTGTTTCATAAGAAAAATTCAGTAGCTGGATGGAGAGTACGGTGAGACATAAACTGGAAAAGCCTGTACCATGAGCTGAACAGCCGTACACCTGGGGAGGGCTCCAGCGGTCGGTCCCCAGACACAGGCTGACCAGCCTCTCGCTGCGGGTATGGAGGGAGCTAAGGGTACTTGGGGTCAAAGGGGTTACAGAAGAACTGGACGTAGTGGGAAAGGGTGGCAGGCGATAAGAGAGGGGAGATGGGGTTGTTGCAGTGGCACAGGCCCTCTGCAGGAAACTAGTCTTCATCAGTATGACTGCTGGTGGAACAACCTGAAAATTAAGTTGTCAAGATCAAGGAATGACCTGGCCCTTGGACAGTCTGTACTTACCTTCCCACTCCTTCTCATGCAGTTGATATTTAGTGCTCACGAGAAGCTGAGAAGCTTTAAAAGGAAGGCTTGACAGCAGCTCCTCTTTGCCAAATCCAGTGCAGACCTGACGAGGATATTGATTTTTTTACTCAGACAAAAGATTTGCTAAAGCAGGAGCCAAAGGAGATTGCACAGAAGGTGTGAGTGATAGATGAACTGTTTACACAAAAGGAGGATAATGAAATTGGGTGGATAGTTAAAAAAAAAGCAGTCCTAAGAAAAGGGAGTAATGAGAATATGTTTATTAAGCAGGGAGTAATCAAATACTTCTATGGGAGGGTTGAATGTGGACGTCCAGGCCACATGCAATGTAATACACTTGTTTTGGCCACTGCATAAATGGGGCTGTGAGAAGCGAGGTGAGCTTCTCATTAGCCATGAATACACTGTTTTGTGAGTATTTTGTCCCAGTCACATGTACTTCATCTGTTTGTTGGAATAAGCAAGCTAGGACCATATTCTATAGATAATGAGTCTGCCTAAGCCTTTCTACTAAATGAAGCCTACGATCCTTCTCCATGAAACAAGAAGAGCAGACGTGCTGGCACCTAGGACTTTGGGACAGCTCACAGGTGGCAATCAGGCCATTTTCTTAGCCAAGGAAGGGGTCCGGGTTCATGTTCCTGCAGACAAAAAGGAACTATACAGTGCTGTCTCATACATCTGAGTGACCACGTGTTCTGCTGAGCTATCTAGGTAGAAGGAAGGTCTTCCAGTTGTGTTTTCTAAGGAAGACCTGAAAGCAGCCTGTAACTTCAGGAAAGGACTCAAGGTAGTAATCGCCATTTAAGGATAAACATGCTACAATTCTGCAACCCAGAATGAAATCCTTACATTCCTAAAAAAGGAAAAGCTCAAGTCGCGCCTCCAGCAGTGTTTCTCATTTGCTTGTTTAGGCACCTTCCCATTCATCACCTTGGTTTCTGTGGATATTCTTTTTAGGCTTCTAAGTACCACCATGCAGTGCACAGGGAGCACACATGCAAAATTCAAGGTTGTGGTTCTCAATGAGCGGCCTAGCCTTAGGGCATTTTATAGATTTAGTCATTAATTGCTCCGAGCTTCCAAATGTGTCGAATGGCAGCAAGTAGGAGCTTCTGAACTCCTATCAAAGGTGTTATACGCATAAATACATTCTAAGCACTAAGGCTGTAACTCCAACATCATGGTGACAAGGTCAATTAAAAGTGCTCAGAACCTGGGCCTAACCTTGTGACTAATTTTGCAACTAGAGCCGACTAGAAAATACGGACACCTGAAGAAATGGAAACCACTGATTCAATGAACCCAATTTGTTTTGCGATAATGTCTTTTGCCTTAGGTAGCCTTTGACAAACTTCAAAGTACTCTGAAACCTTACTTGGTCAGTTCTTAGGGAGCCTGAGCTTTCCAGCTCCATGGCTCTGCAGCTTCTTTCTCCTGTTGCTGACTTGTTGGGGCATGGAGTTGACCAACTGCCCTGAGTACAGCCATGGTGGTTTCCAGATCGCTGCCAGGGTATGAGGAGCCACTGCTGCCACGAGCACTGTGTGGGACAGGGCACCTGAAGGTACATTTCTCCTCTGTGCAAAATGGTGCCCTATGCACCACAACCCATCTTCTTGGGTTTATGCTTGTAAAGTGCCTTCCAAGTGCTGAGGAAAAGGAAATGGGTCTTAACATTGCATTTTGAAAAGACAGCTGTGTAACCATATGATGCTTGTAACAAGAAAGGTCAGATTAACCCCAGACATTGCCCCTCTACTCCACTCTGAAGCCCTCAGCACAAGAAAGGCATGGACCTGTTGGAGCGGGTCCAGAGGAGGCCACAAAAACGATCAGAGGGATGGAATACCTCTCCTGTGAGGACAGGCTGAGAGAGTTGGGGTTGTGCAGCCTGGAGAAGAGAAGGCTCCGGGGAGACCTTATTGCAGCCTGCCGGTACTTAAAGGGGGCCCCTAAGAAAGATGGGGACAGACTTCCAGCAGGGCCTATAGCGACAGAACAAAGAGTAATGGTTTTAAACTAAAAGAGGGTAGGTTTGCTCAGATTTAGATGTAAGGAAGAAATTTTTGACAGTGAGGGTGGTGAACCACTGGCCCAGATTGCCCAGAGATGTGGTAGATCCTCCATCTTGGTTGCCCAGAGAAGTGGTAGATGCCCCATCCCTGGAAACATTCCAGGTCAGGTTGGACGGGGCTCTGAGCAACCTCATCTAGTTACAATGTCCCTGCTCATTGCAGAGGGTTGGACTAGATGACCTCTGGAGGTCCCTTCCAACCCAAACTATTCTATGGTTCTATTTTGCTAACCAAGTTCCCCCACCTCTCCAGGCCCTAGTGAGCCAGCTGAGGAACGGGCTGCCACCCACGCAGCAGCACTAACAAAGCCGTGTTTCCTGAGGTGCCCGTTCGTGCACCCAGCCCGTCCCTGGCGCCTAGCAGGCACCCCACGCCAGCCCCTCGCTCGGGGCTGCACTGCTCCGCCGGGCAGGCTACTGCTCGAGCCTGGCGAGGGCAGGC